>NW_026643199.1:3000000-3240097 GCF_028828495.1 Penicillium riverlandense
CATTCTTCCGTGGGATGCCACGCAACGCACTTGACATCCCCATCATGCTCCTGCATCACCGCCACGGTCTCGAAATTGTCGTCCCCATCATCCAGGTCCTCCCAGATCCAGATCGATTTGTCGCGCGAGCAAGTGGCTAGTAACATTCCCGACGCAGACCAGGATAGCGACTTGACTTCGCTGTCGTGTCCGTCTAGGAGGACAGCGAAGCGCCACTCTTTTTCTTCTTCGTCAGAGGCATCCGCATTCAAGTCGCCGTCCGCAGCCGCGCCGGTGTGGTTGGTTTCATTCCCGTATTTGTCCCATCGTCGCCAGATTCCCACTGTGGCGTCGAAACTCCCCGTTGCGAGCACGCTTTCGCCTTGCAGATGTGGTTTCCAGGCGCAGGTGCGCACGCTGCGCTTGTGGCCGTCGGAAATTGTGGAGAGGAGTTTGAAGTTTGTGAGCGAGTAGATGCGGACGGTCTTGTCGGAGCTGCAGGTTGCTACGATGGGGAGGGTCGGGTGCGGTGCGGTGAGCCACGTCCGCTCGGGGGACGCGGGTGTGAGGTCGGCTAGGTGGGAGAGGTGTGGCTTGGCCATGTCTGGAGGAGGGAGAAGAGTAGGGAAGGGAAGGGAGGAAGAGGAGGAGAGTAGCAGGAATGGTTGGTGGTGGGGAATTTTTGCCGGGTTGGTGGTTAGTGGGGACTGATTAGATAGCGGCGAGAAGTATAACTACAACGCATTATGGTTTACTCGGTTTACATGGATTGATTGGGACGGCGGTGGTTCACTGATTACCCCCTGACCACCGGCTTGGCCAGGTGCCAGAAGCATGCCTTGACCGAAAGACCATCGTCGTTGTTGTCCACAACGGCAGAGTATTCCACTCTCCGTTGATCTCGATGTGGCGCAGGAAAAAATTGTCTTCTCGTAGGTTGAATGGAACCATATGGGATCGTCTGATCAATCAAGCTAGTTTGTCAAAAGCAGTAGTATAAGCGACATGTATCAATGCCCTTTGATCTCTCCTGGGTTTGCAACCATCCCTGTCACCACCTCAAGCAAGGAAATCGTTCTGGGCATGCAACCACTCCCACTCTTGTCACCACCTCCAGCCAGTGTGTTGGTCAACTTGGAGATCCGTCGCCATATTGGGAAGGTACTTGTCCTGCTTGTAGTCATCTAGGACCAGAGAAAAAATAACGAAGTAGTTGTCTTTCCATTTCGTATCTGTGTCGATGCGGGCAGCCTGACTGAAACCGGAGATTTTGCTGCGTATCATTAGCGTGAGATTGTAAGGGATAGAGTAGAATGTACTTACACATCACTTGTGTCCTTGTTGAGTATGATCTTTGAAGAGGACGACAAGACCGGCTTGTACCCAGAACTCAGAACTTCCCTAGCTTCAGTTAGCCTTAAATACATGGTCAGAGTCGATGTATTCAGTAACAAACTCGAAGGCTTTTTTGAAGTTGTCACGGATGAGCCTCCGCTTGTTGTAAGGAAAACTCCAGAAATACTCCTCATCTAGCGGCTCTCCTTGGACCTTTTCCCATACAAGGAAGATGATATATCCGCCGGGGACAAGGTCGTCTGCGTCTTGCGTGCCGATTCGATATCCAAGGAGTTTGGGAGTGGCAGTGCGCCCTGTCTCTGTGAGTCCCTTGAAGGCCTCGAGCTCCACATGCTTTCGTGGCCCATGAGCCTGGGACTGACGGACACTTTGATTGTCAAGGCGAGTACCATCTAGAGGAATCTGTTTGTAGATGCGCATATAGGCAAGCTGGTTCTCGTTGCAGGCACCTGCAAGGCGACAAGAATATTTTCCAGCGGTGAATGCGGGGGCCCATGCCATCGGCGAAATCCTCTGGGCCGATCGGGCGTGGGTGCTCACTCAGCTTTTCGAGGATGATCCAGTCCCGTTCGGGGATGGTAGGAGCAGACCCCGAGGGCTTCGTGGTGGGTGTATTGATCTTTTTGCCATTCATCTTGGGAAGGAACTCCATTTCGTCCATGATGAACGGGCAAGGGCGAGATGGTGAGGAGTGGTGAAAAAAGTTGGATGAAGATAAAGATGGAGATGACGCCAAGGTTGTCAGGGCAAGTGAATTAAAGTTTAAAGTTTAAAGAAACGCAGGAACAGCTCTAGCAGTGACAACATTCTCTCCATAGAGGTAAATGTACATCAATAACTCTCGTGCATCCAGGAGGATATCTCCTGCAGTGTATTGTTCGCCCTATACACACCCATGCCAAATGATAAATAACGATAGAACCAATGAATGCCAGCCCATCCTCCCAATCTGGTCCGTCCTTCCACGACATGTCAAACCCAAAGATAACACCCAATGCCGAAGACAAATCAAATCGGAAAAACCAACAAGCCCCGAGAGCGATGATTATAGGATACGCAAATAAAAACAATGATCTAAAACGCCTCATTGTGACTGTGACGGTCCAAAGGCGCCACTAGCAGAAACACCTTCGCCGCATAGACGCTCATACACGGCTCCATGACAGAGCCAATCCACCTCGCGGACTTTCTCCAATTCTTCCACCAGCTGCCCGACTTCGCCGACGAATTCGGGCATCCCTGCTCCGGCGAGGCTCTGGCTGGCGGTCGTGGTTGCCTTCACTCGCTCAGAGGCGCTGGATGCGCTGAGGCGGGAAAGGACGTGGCTTCGGAGTCGAGAGAGGATAAGTCGGGCCACGGGGTCGGAAAAGCTAGGTGCAGGTGATCCGCTTCCACGGCCTGCTTGGGAATCATCGCCGGAGAATGATGGTGCGGAGTTCGTCTCGGTCGAGACTTCCACTGCGGCCTGCGGCGTAGCTACCCCGTGGGCTGTCGCGACGGGAGCAAGAACTCGTCGGATAGTGGCTGCTAGCTGTGCGCTTGCAGCGGGGGGCATAGGATGCGTGGACTCGAGAATCGACTGCACTCGATCCGCACGGATCTCATTGAAGTCCAGGGAGAGGATGCGATCTGCTTCGGGCTTCCATTGCGATCGGGCATCCCGTTTCAGCAGGTTCTTAGCGGTCAGCAAGATAGATGCCGTCGCGACAATTTGAAATGCCTTGGCATGCAGCCGTTCCAAACGCTGGCGATCAAGGGACAGAGTCTCAGGGATCAGATCCTCTGATACAGCGGCATTACTCAGCACCAGGTCTGCAAGACCCTGAGCATAGATCCGGGAGGCATGAGGCCGTGGCTCTCCGTGGATGTTCTCAGGATCCCGTTTCTTCATCTCATCGACAATGATCTTCCGATGAGTGCGCCAAAACCGTCGAGTCTTTCCTAAGCTGGCTGATCCGTCGCTCAGGGCCCGATCAAACGTTCGCTGTTCATACCCGGGAGCCTCTTGGATCAGCTGCGGAGCGGCCACCTGGATCATGAAGTTGGTGTGATCCAAAGAGAGCAGATCGATGATGCTCATCAACCTCACCAGTCGATCAATGGCATCACCGGACGTGTCCTCGGAAAAAGCGGTGACCTCCGGATCCCGGTATGGAGCACAGAGACGCGGCAAGATGCTGTTCATGAAGTTGAAGAAATTCTCATAGGAGAATGTACCAGCCTTGCATTGGCTCTCTACCAGCTTGGGATCCAGGACCTCGCTGATCAGCACATAGAGGGAATTGCCGGGTCGAAGTGAGCGCAGCAGACGGTCTTGGATCACCGTAGCCATGGCGACAGTCCAGTCTGTCCCAAACCCGGCCTCAATATCTCTCCGCATCATGTCACACATGTGCTTCATGATTTGTCTGCGGGGTTCGGTGTACGGGGCTTCCTCGATCTTAAACTCTTTGTTGATGAGCAACTCGTGCACTAGGACCCGATTCTCGGGCAGCGCGGTGAGAATCTTGGTGAACCGCTCATGCGGCGACACCCGTTGTTTGTCCAGCTCTTGCAAAACCCCAGAATCCACGTTGTTGAAGCTCTCGCTAATAGGCGATGTGACACTCTCTGTCAAGGCGTCTGTTGACGGCGCAGCTTCGGCAGACCGAGGAATATCTTGCTTGGAGGCAGCACGCTTCTTTTCCCGCTTGGCCTTCTTCAGCGCATTCCGAACAAGCTGCATCGCGCTGTCAGACCCGGCAAGCCGCTTGAGTCTGGCGAGGAGGAGAATCTGGTTTTGTCGGATGCCCTGTCGGTAATCCTCCGCAACGCCTCCGGCTTGGTCGTCTTTGACCGTCTGCCAGATAAGTTCTAATTCAACAAATTGCGCAAGCATAATCTCAATCAAGACAGTTGAGTCGTGCGACTTCCACGCATGGAATGCCGAAAAAAACACATTGTAGGATTCACACAATGTCTGAAGGTCGGCAGTGATGACCGTCGGTGAGCAGCAGCCCGATGACAGTAGCGCGATGACCTGATCAAAGGCCGCTAGCAGCTCCCGGGCCTTGGCGATCAGGTCCTGTTCCTGTTCGCCGTTGCTGCTCAAAACTTCGGTTGGATGCGTCACAATCAGATAGCTGCTGAGGAACGTGCGCACGGCACCCCGCTCACCCATCGCGCCACCTTCCATATCTTGTAGGCCACAGAGACGGAGGACTCTGGCCATGGTAGCCAGCACCTCTTGGTTGGAAACCAAGGCTCCGACCTCCTCAAAGGTCATGGCACGAATCCGGTCGACCGAGAGATTTAGGGACCGGAATTCCTGCATGACCATCTTTGCGTGATGAGTGCGCCAAACCCGTTGAATCTTCCGAGCCGCCTCATCCTGGGTCAGCGACTTGGTGACTGCGAGGGCCATTTTCTTCTCCTGCTCGGCAGGCAAGCTGCTCGTGCGTTGGCGGCGATGCGTTTGCTGGTAAAGCGTGCGGCGCTTCTCAGCCTCTGCGAATTTCTCCGCCATCTCCAGTCGCAAGCGGGCGTGCTCTGCAGCTTTCTTCTCACGATGATCCTCCGCCTTCTTCTTGGCCCGCTTGACTTGATCTTCGCACTTGGCAGCAATATCAGCCAGCAGACGCTCACGGGCCTGCTGGGCAGCCAATGCTCTCTCCTCGATGTGCAAATTCCGGGTAGCTGCTTTGGCCAACGCGGCGCGCAGCCTCACTTTCTCGGCATGTAAGGCGCGGTCGGCCAATCTTGCCTTGCGACTCTCCAGAATAGAGGTGCGGCGGAGGTGTTGGTCAATGTGATCGGTGCTCGGGGTGCCATTCGACGAGGCATTCGAGTGATGCGAATGCAGAGACGATATCGAGCTTCTCCGCGAGGAGGCAGCCGACGAGCGGCGCACTTTGCTGTTTCTGCGGTAGAACCGGGCGGCAATGTGTGGCGGGAGCGTCAACGGCGGCGTCTGTCCCTCGGCTGACATCTCCACGTCGGGCTCGTTCACAGGCTCCGGCGAAACGGGAGAAACAGAGCTGAGCGCAGCATCCGGGAGCTGAATCTCGATGTCTGAGTTGCGGCGGATCATCGTCTTAGACTAGGTAGAGAGCGCAACGCGGTCCCGGCCAGGGGAGATCACCGGCGGGGCAGAATCGACTGATAAGCGGGTCACACAGAGGGAGGAGGACGGTAGGCGAGGAGCCGTCTGTGGGAAATGTGGCGCAACAGCAGTATCGCTATAATCCGAGACTCACGGGCGAGAAAACGAAGGGAAGGACCTCCCAATCAAAGGGGGGTGTTTTGGCTTTGATAAGGGTTGGAGTTGCGGAGAGATCCGTGCTCGTTTCAGAGTTGGGAGTTGAGGAGTAAAAGGACGAAGGCGAGAGATCAGGGGAGCATGATGAGCACAGCCCAGGTGATTAAGGAGTGGACAGGGACCGAGTCAAACCCGGAACCAGCAGACCCAAAGTCATTTCGGGGAGGAAATGATGGAATCAGATGGCCGCAAGCAGAAAGACGTCAACGCTTAGATAAGCGGGTCCAAAGCCCTAAGAATAAACAAATAATTATGCCGTAGTGATTCAGACGGGGAATGGTAATGATGAGGAAGCGATGCTGTTTACTCTATTCTACTATGCGCAGCCCAACCCTCATCTGCCCCTTCCCTCCGCGGTTTGCCCGCAAGTAGTACGGCACAAAACACAGATCGCGTTTCTCCCCCAACACGCGCCCGGGTTCTGCGACGATCTGCCGGCTCCAGGGCGACGTGTCGAGCTCGCCCTGGGCTCCGTTTTCAGCAATAATAGCCACGTACTGGTCTGGCTGAGCCCGGGGTTCTTCGTGCAAGGGTGCCTTAGGATCGAAGATCGTCATCTACATCTCATCGTCAGCTTCTTTTCCGTCTGCATTCCGGACCGACACCACACTGACCTTGAAATGACGCTGCTCCCACGGGTGATCAGCATCCTCCACGCAGTACACGATCGGGCCCCGTGTGATGTATGCCACGGGCTGCCTGGCCAGTGGGTGTGGCTGAACCACTCGTGGCCGCATGGGACAATTCAGGCGGAACTGTGGGTGTTGGTGCAGCCACTCAGCGCTCAGATGCAGATATCCATGTCGGACATCAAGCGCATCGGGTTGAGGTATGATATCCCATGTTTCTCCCGCCCATCCGGGAATCCTCAGTCGCACTTGGAGATCTACGGGAGGTCCCTCCACCTGGACGCTAAAGTCTACCTCGCCATCCCATGGCCAGTCTGTCTTCTGCGCGATTTCGACTTTCGACCCTGAGACCTCAAAGCGTAGAGTGGCCGCAGTATACAGATGCACATTGACCACAGCGCTCTGCTCTGTCACCGTGTGGTTCCACACATATCCCCCGAGGTACCCGAGCGTCCGGGTGACATTGGGCGGACAGCATGCGCATTCGAACCATTCATGGCGCCGCGAGAGATCCTTATCGGAAGAGGCCAGCTGATTCACATAGGTGAACGCCTTCCCGTCGAGGCTCATGCCTGTCAAGACGGCATTGTAGAGACAGAGTTCCATGATGTCGGCATAGTGGCTATCGAGCTCGAACTGGTCCGGGTGAGCAACCAGTTTCTTCACGTAGGGACAAATCCTACCTGCAACATGCGCTCAGCGAGCATCATGACTCCAATCGCGGCGCATGTCTCCGCGTAACAGCCACCTTCGTCCGTGCCCTGGGGCAAAAAGTAATCGATTCCAAAGCCTTCCCACTGCTTCATAGCGCCAATCCCGCCAGTCACATAGGACTTCTTTTCGATCATGTTAGACCAGAGTCGATGCACCGCGGGCAGGAAGGCAGTTCCAAAGTCGCTATCTGGCTGGCAGATTCGGACTAGGTCTGCCACTGCCGTAAGAAGGTACATGGCACGGACCGAGTGTCCCTCGATTGTTTCTTGCTTGACTATAGGTAGATGTGCTTGCTGGTACCTATTTTGCTCTTGTCAGTGTGATATATGATCAAGGATATTCGGCTCGTACCAGTAGCTTTTGACTGCCGGGTAATACATGGGCAGCTCGTTTTCTTTCTCGCCTCGTGCTTCAGATTCCACGTCGTAGTAGTGTCGTTTGTCCTTTCCTCCAGCCGTGTTTCCTCTCTCTTCTATAAAGAACCGGGCCAATCGAAGATGTTTTGGATCATCCGAGACTCTATACAGACGAAGCAGCGCCAGCTCGATCTCCGGGTGGCCAGGATAGCCGGGGATTTGATCGTCTCGGTCACCAAATTTCTCCGCGAGAAGATCCACATACTTCAAAATCGGGGCCATCATTTCATCGTTCTTATAGTACAGACGGTGGGCGAGTGCGCCCTCAATAAGATGCCCTGCATTGTACCTTGACATCAAAATTGCCGTTAGCTAAATTCAGACGTGGCAATCTAAGTCATACAGTTCGTGCATATCTCGCAAGTTTGTAAACCGCTTCCCGGGCTCAACGACAGAGTAGTGGATATTCAGGTATCCGTCCGGATGCTGGGCAGATTGAATCATCTGCACCAGCTCTTTCACAGCCGAGTCAATTTCCGCGTCAAATTGGTCCATCAGCAGGTAACATGCGCCCTCAATCCACTTCGCTACGTCTGAGTCCCAGAACTGGTGATTGGGAATCGGCCAGACGGTGGGCGGGTTCGAGTAGCTTGGGTGCCATTGCAGTTTGAACGCATCGTAACGCCCTGTGCTTCTCAGCATGTGAAGCTGATGTCTCAGCGTTTGCATCCGGACCACATCGCGACGACGCGCCCAGAAAGATCCTGGTGCGAATGTAGTCGCGGCGAAGCTTTCTTGCGGATAACTCATGGTCGAGCGAGACAAGTAAAGATCTGTGCCGAGAGGATGGAGGGGTTGAGGTCCATTGCCATCCTTATACCCATAAAATTCGGCCTCCCCTCCGTCCTTCGGGGCACAGGATCGGAGATTGAGCGACTACGTCAACGTCCCGAGATCCAGTCTCCTCGGCTTCCGGGAGTATGGTTTGTCTCCGTCGGTGCTATTTTGGCGAGTTGGGGCAAAACTCCGGCGGGGGACTAAATCTCCGGCGGGGCCGACAACAAAA
Source organism: Penicillium riverlandense (assembly GCF_028828495.1). Classification (NCBI taxonomy): domain Eukaryota; kingdom Fungi; phylum Ascomycota; class Eurotiomycetes; order Eurotiales; family Aspergillaceae; genus Penicillium; species Penicillium riverlandense. Next base: position 3,008,398 of record NW_026643199.1, read on the forward strand.
TCAAGCCTTTTGAGTTGCGTCTGTTCGCCGGAACTGGAGCTCCCCCGCATAAAGGACCCGAGTTTAATGTGGAGTTCCGAACTTTCATATATAACAATGAGGGGTGGGGTGATCATCCCTCAGGGCTGCGAAGATATTCAGTGACTGCACGGCAAGATGGGTCTCGTCGAGAAGTTCCTCCCTAAGGATGACCGGTGAATATATTCTTCTTTTTTGTTCTCATCCAACGCTTGACTGACTTGTTTCTAGCTTTGCGGCGCTGCTGTTGTATGGCATGGTCTTCTCGACCTGTTTCAATGGCTACGACGCGGGTATCATGACGGTCATTCTGGCCGACAAGCAGTTTATTCAATACTATGGCATCAACGGTAGCAAGTCCGGGCTGGTGGCCACTATTCCCTGGGCAATGACAGGTGAGTTGACTCTGTAATATCCATGAGATGGCTTATCACAGACTAAACCAACTAGGAATTGCCCAGCTCTGGCTTGGAGGCACGCTGGCTGGCTGGCTGGGCCGCCTGTGGGCGTTGCGACTCTCCATCTGCATCATGATAATCGGAGTGTATGTTTGTCATGCTCATGCTCGAGACCTGCCCTAACTGTAATACAGAGTGGTCGAGGTCGTCCCCAACAGCTTCGGCGTCCTCATCCTGGGCCGGCTTCTCACGTAAGTGATGTCTTCTCCTTATTCTTTCCATCGCGCTAAAACCAGCGACCAGAGGCCTGGGCTTTGGCTGCGTCTACATCGCAACAAACCTCTATGTCGCAGAATGTGCACCCACCAAGCTCCGAGGGAGCTTCGTCGGCACAGTCTCCCAGTTCGGCTACCAGCTAGGCACACTGATCGCCTTCTGGGCCGGCTACGGCATGTCCTTCCACAAGTCGCCCTACAACATTGCCTGGCGAGTATCAAACATTATTCAGATTCCTATCGGTATTGCCTTCATCTTCGTTTCATTCTGGTACCCCGAAAGCCCGCGCTTCATGCTGGAGAAGTACCCGGAGACGCCTGAGCGTGCTCTCAAGATGCTCAGTCGGCTGCGGTCCGGCGCTCCAACGGATGAGCGTATCCGAACTGAGTTCCACGAACTTGTTGCCTCGTATGAGTTCCGTAAGAGATACGATCCGGGATATATGGGTCTTCTCAAGAGCAAGAGCATGCGGAAGCGTCTTGCGTATGGATTTTACGCTGCGGGTCTTCAACAGGTTTGTTTCTTTCTCGCCGGAAGTAAAGGCAATGTTGACATTATTGATTTCAGTGCGGAGGTATTGCCTCTCTCACTATGTATGCGACCCTGATCTACCAAAGTCTGGGATGGAATTCGGGCTCGCAGGCTCTCTCCATCAACGGAATCCAGGCCGTTCTACAACTCCTGATCGTCCTCGTGAATACCTTCACCGTGGAAAGATTCGGCCGACGAGGTCTTCTGCTCGCCGGGTTTGCTATCCAGTCACTTGCGCTTCTCATCATGTCGTGTCTGACCACCGCATTCCCTTCTAACAACAACAAGGCTGCCGCAATCGTGGAGGTTGCCATGCTCTTTATCGTTGGCTTGACGTATTGTTGGTCGAACGGTCCCATTGCTGCGACGGTGGTGTCGGAGATTTTCCCTCAACATGTTCGGGACAAGGTGAGTCTTGGAGAACACACCCAGGTAAGGCACTTGCTGACACTCGATATTAGGGGTTCGGTCTCTCCATGCTTGGTCAGACTAGCTGGCTGATTCTCCTCACGCAATCGTGGCCTGACTTCAACGCCAAAGTCGGTGGACACAGCTATTGGCTGCTCTTTGGGCTGAATGTGGCTGCCGGGGTGGGTGTGACGCAATCTAGACAATTTTCAGACTGCTAACCGTCTCCATAGATTTCCGTATACTTCATTCTCCCCGAAACCAAGGGCATATCTCTTGAGCGTATGGAGAAGATCTTCGGGGAATTGGACTTTGTCGAGGCTGGAGAGCATGAATCGGACACGGAGAAACGCGAGGCCTTGGCCCTGGTCACCGAGGGCGAGAAGGCACCGGCTGCGCATGTAGAGAATATCGCCAGGGATATTTCTTCTCCGGGACCGGAGAGATCCCCTGCTTGATTGGCTATAGTTTTCAGGGTCTAATGTCACGATCTATTGATAAGAATTGTTTCTGATTCGGGTATATGGGGAGACGACCAGAACAGAACATGCAGTCCCAAAACACCGTCATGATTTCTCGGATGCAAATGCCGCCTCGCAAATGAAATGTGCGCCACTTTCCGGCGGATGGGGATCTCCCAAGAACGCCCGAGCTCGTTCCCAACTTTCAGCCCTGTCCAGTTTCAGGATATTTTAGTTTCCCTGATGATTTAGTAGTGGCGGGCCCAGAAACGTACCCCCACTCCTCAGTCATGGCCGCAAGAGCAGAAGGTTGCTCAAATTCAAGATTCACAATCAAACAAATACTCCCGTCAATAATTGAACCCGTTGCTTCGCTGTCAGGCATACTCTCAGAGTAGACAGTCAGATAGAGTCCATAGCATTCAAGAGGAATTTACGCGAGGATGGCTATGAGCCCTCAAGGCGAGGACGTTCTGCAGAACCCCTGGGTTTTGTGTTTAATGGCCGAATAATCAGGCCCAGCTGATCCACAGCAATAAAGAATTTGCTCCAGGCGACAATACGCATACGCAGACTCGAGAACGCTTCATCTCATCGATGACCAAAGATGTCGATTTCGTCCTCGTCATCTTGGTCTTCCTCGTCATCGTCATCCCGGCTGCCATCTGATCCAACATCGGACGATTCACTACCGTCCTCCTCGCCGTCGGTGGCTGACTTTTCTGATTTCTCATCCGCCGGTTGCGATTCACCACCAAGGAACCCATACCGATATCTGAGCTTCTTGCTCAAGAAGTTCAGTGCGCCATAGTCATTTTCGCTAGCAGTCCTCGACAGACCTCCAAAGAATGGCAAGGAGGAAGGTTTCTCGGATTCACGTTCAGATGGCAGACCAAAGTAGTTCGTGACTACAGGCGAAATGGCACGGTCTCGTGTAATGCTGTAGGACGAAAATTGCCCGTCAGGACCCGCGGATAGCCGTGGTCCGAGATGCGAGCTTGGGACCGAGGTCGCGTTGAGGCGCAATGCTGCAAGCGATGAGGATACTGATTCATCATTCGCGTTGAAAGATGATGCTCGGGTTCGAGGAGGTAGGCTGCCAATGCCTTCTTCCTCCTCAGTGGACTCTGACATGTCCCCCTGCAGAAGTCTGTGTTGCGCCGTATTATATGACTCGCACCTGAGCTCAATCAGCTGTATTCTGTTGGGATTCAGGAAATTGCACTTACAAGTCACATTTCAAGCCCAACCAATGGTACTTGACAACCGACTTCACGCCGCAGTCATTGCAGTAGATGAGACTTCTAGTATCCTTGAACTCAACAGGCATAGGTTGGCCCTCGATGGTGCGGTCCAAGTTGCGAAACGTTGATTCCATGTTCGTGATGGTCTTGCTGCATATTGGACACCGGAAAGAGCTCTTGGAGTATTCGGAAAGGCATTTGGAGTGAATGCTATGGCCGCATCGCATGACAACCACGGTTTCCGGAGAAGTGAACATATAGTCCCCACAGATCGGGCAATCGCACTGGGTAGACCGTTCAATGCACCGATGAGTGGTCTCAATTGAGATCGGCAGGCAGACGCAACATCTCTAATCTCTAGTTAGCATCACACAAAATACAAATTCCCTGAAACTTACCTTGCAATGGAAGAAATCCTTGCCGAGACCCTGTCCAATCCGACATATACCACAATCGCTGCAGTGGTAAATGCTCTTCTTGCTGTCATTGTCCCACAGCTTGCAAATATCGCAGTAGTACTGCGCAGTTTGCTCGCCGCATTTTCTACAATTCTGCGCCGCTGGTTGGGCGTGTCCACAGAGCATGCATAGCATATTTTCAGTTTCTCGGCGGATGAGATGATGTTCTTCGACCTCATCATGGCAGAACCGGCAGGTATACCACTTCTTGCAGGTGAAACATTGCAACTTGACATTTCGTTTGTAGTGCGGACACCCCAGACATGCATCTTCCAATTCTTCGGTATCATCCTCGGGGCATGCTTCGCCGGTTTCGCCGGCTGGAGATTCAGGCTCAGCCTTGGGTGCTAACGTGGGCTGCAAATCCTCGGCAGTGAGGGAGAAGGGGCTTTCAAGGACCGATTCTGTACCTGTGGGGGTCGTCGAATTGGGGTCCAAGGACTGCCAGCTCCAGCGAATCGTCGAGGCGTTGGGTCGCTCCGGCTTCGCTGGACTTGGCGGCGGAGACAATAGCACTGAGTGGGTTGGGAAGGTTTCTCGGGAAGAATTATAATTCTCTGTCATCAAATCATGGACCATGCGAGCTTTCTCCGGGTTGCTGAGTTCCAGATCTCTGATTGCGTGGATCTTCTTCCGTAGCGTACCCATTCCATCGTCTGCAGGAAGCGACAGCTGCCCCATCTCGTCCAGCATCACGTCATTGCCGGACACTGATTCACTTCCGGGAAGAGGTATTGGCCCTGATGTGCCATTTTGCGCAGACTCGCTAGGATGCGCAGCTCGGGGCTGTTCAGAACTCGGGTCGATGGTCATGTGGGAATCACCTCGTGTACCGCCGGGGTTTCCTGTAGCAGCCGGTATAACTCTAGGCCGTCCGGTCGACCCTTGTTCTAAATTCCGTCCATCCATATCTTTCGGTAGGGCTGGGAGGAATGCAGAGCCATGCAGGCAACGTGCATCTCCGATCCTCGATTCTCGCCCCGGGCAGTCTTGGCTTGGTTGGGGGATTTGTTTTTCTTCAGTCTCGCTCGAGGAAGAGTTCTTTTGCGGGGTGCTCGACGGAGGGTCGGTCAGGTCGTTGGTGACATGCGGGCGAGGGGAGGCTGGCCGGGAAGGAGGGTGGGGTTGGCGGAATCCAAGTTCTATCAGCAGCGTCGAGAGTAAGCTGCTCATGAAGGGCCGATGGCAGTCCGCAATGGGGATTGCATAACGCAAGAAGTTGTCGTGGGCTGTTTGTTGCTGCAGCACAGGGACATGTGACGTTTCGGGGCTGCTGAATCAGCATCACATGGGCTGGGGCACCGGATGGTGTTAACCCTTGCCAGAGCTGAGACAGACAGTAGGCTATGCAGGATGTATACAGATTGGAACGATCTCTCTCTTTACTTGTACCCCAGTATGCCCGGTAAGTTGGTTCTATCACCGCTTCACTCGATAAAACATGATCGACGGCGGCCCGCTCGTACCGGGGATGCGCCTGATTGGCCCGCTCGTTTACGATGGGGCATTTTACGAGCAGAGAGATCGAGCATGGAGATATAAAAGGGCGGTAGCTGGCAGTGTCGATTCCGGTTTCATTACATTTATTTGCAAGTGGATTTTATTGTGTCCATCATGGTTGGCCGCAACGATCCTAAGAATGGATGGTAAGTTCATTATCATGGTCTGGAAAGATCTCGTCTCTAAACTACACCAGGTGGATGGGTCCGCCGGGAAACCAAGGTAATGCCAACAAGACCCAAAGTAGAGACCATCTGGAATGACGTCCAACCCCTGCAGTCCTGCCCAGCCCTCAGCGTATTGCGAGCTACGCTCTCTCGCCGAACAGGCAGCGGCCGATGGCTGGCGCGCTACACGCAGCCATCTTCAACATGTTCCGTCGATTCAGACATCAGGTCTTATACGTGGTGCCTCCGTTTATCATCGCCTTTGCGGCCATGAATTGGGCGAACGAAAAGTAAGGCGAACCCCTCGACGGGGTTGCGGAATGGCGCTGAATCACGGTATCACAGGAACGAACGTTTGAATTCGAAGGAGGGAAGACTAGCCCAATCACAATCAGGGCTGTGATGGCGTTGGTGCGAGGGACGGAGGTCTTCCTCTTGTGACAATGACCCCCTCGGGCGATCAGCACTTGTATTGCCAATATTATTCAAGTTCCCCTGGTGGTACATTCGTAAAGCCGACCTTGGGCTGACGGAGGTGATCGAGAAGAACAAGGTAGCCCGTGTAGTCGTACTCGTTCATCCTTCCCGAACCATTCATTGGTCTTCCATGTCGGACACATCGTGTGGGCATAACCCATTTGGGGAAACTGCTTTGTCACACGAGACTACGTGCCCAAGACGAAGTCCAACAAGAACATTTTCGTCACCATTCGTAGTCAGACAGAACCAGCGCGATTCCAGTCAAACGTATGCCAACGGGTTCATCACCTTAGACACGTCCCCAAGCTCTGGTTCAGGAGCTCCAGGGTCGAGTTGAGCTGCTCATAGGCGCTTTTCCGCAACGAATGTTCCGAGTTCCCGAGCCCTAGGCTTCGCAAGCTAAAAAGGGTCAGGCACCTGTCCCCACCATTGGGCTGCCATGCAGAGACGGCACTTACACTTTCGACTCTCTGCGGGCCCCAGGCAGCTCCCAGTATCTGCAAAACAAGATATTTTTCACAATCTTGTGCTCCAGCCCCGTGGTCTTGGTCGCTCGTTCGAGGAAGAGGAGGGTGTTGGCAATTCTGGTGGGATCAAAATCCTCGACCGAGGAGGAGCGAAAGCTGTTGCGCATCGTGGTGCGTAGGACATGGCGGCCGGGGACCGAATAACGGATGGCCTTCAATGCCTGGCGGAAGAGGTGATGGTATGCATGTAGCACAGCTCGCTGGTCCAGCAGGGGACTACTGGGCATGATTCGTGGTGGTGGTCGCCAGCTACCAGAAGCAACACTCCGGACGAGCAGGAGGGAAGCTAAACCTGATCGGGCCGGAGGGAGTTAGTTGGTCACTGGGTTTGGGCCGCCAACAATGAACTTAGTTTCGTATCTTATCAGTGGACTTTCCTCTCGTCTTTCTTCCCCCACCGTCTTTTGCATCGCTTCCCTCCACCCCTCGTTTACTTTGCCCAACTTCCTCTTTTACGCTGCCATCAGCATACCAGTGTCATCATGTATTGATGCCACATCCTCGTCGGTCTGGCTAGACCCGACCGGAGCAAAAATGGCGAGAGTGCTGCGAGGCGCGTCGGCGCGGGCCCGGCGCGCTCCCAGTCGGGCAGCCCAAAGGAGGGTCCGAAAGCACAAAGTCATCCTGGAGTCGGTGACCCAGGAAAAGAGAAAGCTTCTGAGTGTGGTATGCTCTTGTTGGGTCTCGGTTCGTGCGGGCCATGCTGAACAAACACCAACAGATCTCATTCGAAGCCAAAGCACCCCCGGGCTACACCTTCATTCCTGCGGGCAACCCGCATCTCACCACGGCCTGTAAGGAACGATGTCGAAAAGAGGCCCTCAAAATCCTCGCGGTCACGGTAAGACACAAGATCATTTTGCTTCTGGGATGCTGCTCATCTTCTGCGCCGTTAGACCACCCCACATCACAACACCCACGGCTTGTCGCAGCATGTCCACCGAATAGGATACCATTTCCCGAGCACCGTTGTTGCGGCCGCCTGCCTAGAACTGGGAATGCATCTTACGACCTCCGGAAAGGCGTTTCCACTGCAAACAATGGGTAAGGCGAAAGACCGCAAGCGAGCTGACTCCGACGTTTCTGTTTCTCAAATCACTCTCAATACGGAGGCACGAGATGTTCTGAAAGATCTTTTCCCCAACATCCCGGCCAACGACCTCAACCAGATCATCAAAACCGCGTTTCAAAAGGTGCGTCGGTGAGAGTTCCCTGCAGCTTTGACGTCTCTAATATCGGTGGTGGCCAGGGTCAAGGCAAAGTGGGAACAGCAGCCGAATTGCCTCTAGCTCGCAGAGCCCAGCTCGCCGTAGTTGCGCACATCCGTCACATTTACACCGCTTACGATTCCCTCCTGAAGACCACCTCGTTTCAAGAGGCTCGAACCTCCGTGGAGCAACCTACTCTAGCCAAGCTTGTGGAATGGCGCGGGGATGATGAGAACGGTCGGACCGTCCTCGAGGATGTTTTCCGCGAGGTGATCGTCATCTCAGATGACGAAGACAGTGAAATGGAGGAAGAGGTTTCTCGTCGACCCGGTAATCGGGACTACAGTGTCGAAATCCTTTCCAGAAATGCTCGGATCCACGAGATTCAGCCCCAGTCCGCTTCCACCGTGAAACCTACCTTGGATCCTTTGCGGGAACTGTCAGACGAGGAAGCACCTCCTGGTTTCCGGTTTGTTACAAGGGTACCGGCAAAAGATGCCGTCGACCGTCGAGGCTTTAGTAGATACCAAGCATGGGACTCTGCCCTCAACCGCTATCGTGCCGGGGCACGTAGTACTGAACAGGTCAAAATTGCTCCGGCCGAGCATCGGACACGGCTATATGACACTCGGCAAGTTACTGCCCAGGAAACAGTAGGTCCCACTAGGCACCGGAACGATGCCAAAGCTTCAACCCGGATTATTCCAGATCCAGGACCGGTTCACAGTCGGGCACAGAGACTGCTACCTGCTCCAGCCATGGACCGACAGGAAGTGGAAAATCGTGTGAGTACTCAGGAGGCATATATCTCTGTGGACGGTCAACGAAATCCCCCAAATTACGGGTCTCCGGGAAAGAGGAATGCACTAACTCACAAGAATGCCCACAAACCTCATACTTTGAATGAGGTCGCCCGCCACTACTTGTCAGACGACGTTGCCTCCAAAAGGGCTCCAGGTTCTCGACCGGAGAGATTGCCACTTCGGTTGGACGACAGAACGAATGCACCCGTATTTGTGAGCGGTCCCAATGAACAGCTCCAGGGTAGCGAGCTCCAATCTGGCCTTCGGCCACAGTCTGCCAATTTCCATCATGCAAGACCCGCGTTGAATCCCCAGGACTGTGTGCTGCCCTCGATTGAAACTCCTTGGCCCCTGGAAACCAGGCGCAGTGATGGCCGACTGGACTACCTGACGAAGAGGATGTCTGGTGTATTGTCCCTTCGTTCAGAAACACCGTCCCGTTCCCACGGACTAGCTTTCCATCAGGACAACCTTGTTGCATTAGATGATAACAGAGATCAAATCTCCAAAAGAAGGCGATTGGCGAATCATGGGGTTGTACCTCATCACGACCCACGTCCGGATCCTCGAAATGCGAGACCCGTTCTACCTCCTGTTTCTAAAAGTCTTCCTGGAGATCAATATCGCCAGGTTGAAGCCATGCCTCCACAGGATAGGCATCAGATGCGCCGAGATCACCTACCAGTGAAGCAGACTCATGCTGTAGGACACTTGTCGGAGAGGAATCTGGACCCTTATGCTCTGCGAGTCAATCCAGATGCCGGGCCGACGCTGGAGCGGAAGCATTTCAGTGATGCACAGCTTATCTCCGTCCATCCCCTCCAGCCTGGTTACTTTGCGCCCGGAGATGGCCACACTATTAGGGCTGCCCCGGAGGCAGGTGCACGCCGTGCTTACTATGATGATCGTAGTCCCCATGTCGGCCATGTCTCTTTTGTTGAACAGCCGTGGATCTCCTCACACCGAGCCTACATTGATGACGCACTCCCTGTGCGCAATGAAAACCCCCCAAACAGACACATCTACGCAGAAGACTTTGTCCGCCCCATTGATATCCGCGATCCGGATCCGTTTGAATATGTTGAGCACCGTCCAGGACATGAAATCAGTGATCAGCCTGGCCGTGCTAGGGTCGCTGCCTCTGATGCAAAAGATCCACCCCAAACCCGGGTTGTTTCTGATCCACATGGCCGAGTGTCTACGGGTTCCCGGGTGGTACGCAGTGCTCATGATCCTCCTATCCTTCGTGCAGTGACAACTGCTACGGACCAACCTCCTTCGGGGTATCATGAACGACGACCGGGTGTCACTTCTGCTCGGTAAGCCACCAGCATGGGAGTAACCCGTGGCTTTTGTTCGACATGGATGAGAGAAAATCAGTCGAGACGAACTAATACATGCGCAGGCACTTCCACGATCCTCCTCGCTCTTCTCAGATCCTGGAGCAAGACCGCCCTGTCTATGTCCAACGAGTCGAACCGCATACCCCCGCCTACTCTGTTTCCGATGGAAGATCTGTCGTGATCGTGGATTGAAGTTTGTCGGGATGTTTGTCGGGATGTTTGTTGTTGTTGTTGTGTGTTGCATTTTCGCGGTATTTTGAGTACCTACATAGTCCGTTCATACCCCATCTGCATTCCGGACTATTGGCGTTACATATTCCTTTGATTGAGTATCATTGCCGACTGCCAGTCGTTGGCATTTCTATCTGTCCATCATGTATCATTCATGTATTCATCAGAGCCCGTAGGCTGGAGTCAACCATAGACCTTCTCTCTATAACCCGTATATGCTGCCAACTGCAGCGGAGCTTTCCTTTGTGTCTTTTTTGCCAGTCCGGTGCCGACTCAAACAGCCATCTCCTGCCCATCCGCCTCGCCACTATTCACCGTCTTCCCCGTCTTCTTGATCTTCTCCAGCACTGTCTCATAGGACACATCCGGCCCGGTGTTAACGGTCGCAGTTTGAGACTCGAGACTGACGTCGAATTCCTTGACGCCTACACCGAAAGTCAACTGCCGCTGCTGGCTGACAAACGCGGTGCTTGCTTACCGTCCAGCTTCTTCAGCACGCGCTCCACGGCGCCGGAGCAGCCGCCGCAGGTCATAGTCACGTTAAACTTGTACGTGTGGTCCGACATGTTATGGGGTTGATTGTTGGTTGCGGGTGAAAGAGAAGGTGGGATGAGGGAGATCAGCACGGGGCGGAATAATAAGAGAGGTGAGGTGATTATAAACAACGGAGACAGGCACATTTGTAATGCCATCTATCCCTTTCTTGAGCCCTTTTTGCGATTGGCCTCCGTGGGACTCCTTAATTAAAAATACTTATAGGTAATGAATGGTAACGCCTTAAATGCTTTTTTGTTTATGTACAATACAGCGGCCAAAATGCCTGACTAGAATCCCGCCGCTCTCTTCTTCTTTTTCTTCGCTTTGGTGCTGGCCTCACGCCCTCCGAAATGCCCGCGCTCAATCTGTGTCATCGGCTCGTCGAGTGTCGGCTGACTGCTCAGCAGCTGTGGCGCCTCGCTTTCCCCCTGCGTGCCCCAGCTGCGCACCGTCCGCACCGCCGAAGGGGTGGGCTGGGACGAGGCAGCCGGGGCCATGTCCTGTTGTGATTGTGATTGCGACCGTTTCTTGCGCAGCCGGTTCTTGGGGGTGGAGGCCCGCGATGTCCGTTGGGACATCTCTTCCTCCAGCATCTGGGTGGTCCGGGTCCAGGTGTAGTCGGCCGGGTCGCTTCCAGGCTGCCAGTGCGAAAGGAGGGTTGCCACGTTCGGAGGCATCGAACGTGGGGTGTCGAGAGTCGTGAATGAGGAGAGGCTACTGTAGATAGGAACTGAGGCTTCTGGCTGCTCGCGTGGGGCTTCGTTTTGTGGGGTTGCTGGTTCATGGTCTGCCATTGGACTCAGTAGACCGGGCGTCGTGCCCTGGCTAGAAGGTTCAACTTGTGATGTCGCCGATTCTTCTTCGCTGGCCTGAGTCTTACGGCCGGATGGTAGAGGGATTGGGTTATTGGACACCAGGATGAGGCGTGATAGGAGGAGATCAGTCACGATTCCACGGACGATCTTTTCTTTCATGATTCTTGTTCGTACGGGGATGTTCTGGGAGAGACTGGATAGCCAGTCATGGACCAGTTCATCATACGACTTCAAGAGATCCAAATTGGAAAACTCCTCCCGTGTGCCGGTGGGTAGGCCAACGAACAGGTTCGAAAACCTCTGCGGTAAAATCATGAAATGGCGTTGAGTCTCATCATCAGCCGTCTGAGGCACCAGTGTTGAGATGAGACGTTCAAGATCCCGAGCATTCTCATCGATGTCGTTAATCAAGGGACTTCCATCGTTGAGCTCAAGCCTGGCACTGATTAGCATGATATCCTCCGGAGAGTCTGTAGAGCTGGCTTACATCGTTTCACCTCGCCCCTCATCCCTCACGGCCTCATGTATAACCCGATTCGGGAAATTCTCAAGTAACTGGCTAAAGGTTTTGTTTTGTGGTCCCTCATGGTCCTCATTGGTAACACCTGCTGCCGCCTTTCCCGCTGCAACTTCATAGATTGGCACTAAATTCCGAGACTCATGGAGACTGGGGTCGAAGAGCATTCGGTGAGCGGTGAGCTGTGGACGGCTGCCGAAAGGAGCCACAGATTCGTCCCAGTCATCAACCACAAACTCATCATCGTCAATATTTTGTTGTTTTCGCTGAGCTCCAGGATGGCGTCTCTTTATCCGGAGCACATCACGCTCAGAGTACATATCGTCATTGTCCGTAATCCCTCTAGGGCTCGTGAAAAGCGACTCATGAAGAGCAAGATGTTGGTCCGCCCAGAAAAGCTTGAAGAGCCGTAAATCAGGATCGTAGCCTGTTCGGCTCATCGGGCCCGGAGTATGAGCAACTTCTCTGAACACCAAGGTAGAGTAGTGCTGATTGTCCTCGGGAGACGGCATTTGCAATAAGACGGGATCCGGCACGGATACTGGCTCTGTTTCTCCTTCCACTGGACTTGGACAGGAATACACTTGGACCAGCTCAGTAATCCGGGAGTATAGAATGAGATATAAATCTGGCAGGAGACGTATCAGCACTTTTAGTCTGCAATCTCAGTCGACAGAGAGAAAAAATTACCGCGGTCCATCAGCACGTCGCAGAGACGCAGTGTCGTGTCCTCTGAGTCTCGAAAATGGCGCCAGGCAAGGCGAGGCTGTATAGAGGGTGGTGAATCCTCTTCTTCTGGTAACATAGTCGTGGCAATATCAAACCACAGCACCCGAGAAGTCGTGAGTACAAAGAACTGGGAAGGATTTTGGGGGCTTCTTTGCACATCCAGCACCCACTCGGACTTCTTTGACAGCCCTAGTTCTACTGCTCTTGAACGAATTTGTTCGCCCTCCATTCGATAGATCGTGGTGCACCTGCGATCGGAGACAAGGAGCGACCACACATCACCAATCCACTCAATCGACGCCCATCCATCATGCCGAGGACAATTGGGACTGTCTTTGTAGTCTGACAAGGGTGGTAACGACCCTGACTTAATAAAGGTAACAGGTAAAGTCCTCCCTCCTCGTCGCTGGCGCCCTTTGATCTCCCAAACACTCCAATTTCCCTGGGTATCAACGAGAGCGAATTGCTTCTGGTACCAAGGATTAAAGGTCACATCGGCATGGGCGAAACCGCCGGTGACCGATATTGAGACCTCCGAGACGGGATTGGCATCAAGTCGGGTATTGCGTAGAGGCATGTTGCTTTCTGCTGGATAGCCGCCATGTATGTGCATGGGCACTGGGTCGCGGTGATATAGCGGGTGAAAGATGACGGTCGACTCTGCGAGGCGCACGGCCATCCAGGTGGCCTTCTCGTCGATTGATCGTGCAAAGCAGACTTGACGAATAGGCGCGCCGCCTTTTGACCACTCAGTGGTGTCTGACCCGCTGAGGGATGGGACGCGCATCTCCAGTCGCTCGCGCTTCAGGACCTCGATATCTTCCACCATTCGTGAAAGGAAGACGGAGTTCCCACATTCTCCGGAGATGGCTATGGCGATTGGAACCTGGCGGTGGCTCGATTCTTCGCTTCGATAATCCACGGCATGACCGACATCGAGGGTTGAGGAGACCAGAGGGTCGTAGTTGTCCGTGGCTGTCGTAACCACTCTAGAGATGGCCTCCTCGCGAGTAGTGGTAGTTGAGGACCAGGCTACAGCCAGATCGGAGTGCGTCTGGGGGATGATATTCCGGTTCACTCTGCGCGGTCGAGAGAGTATCTGCTCGGGAGCCCGCCGTGACGATGGCACTCGTGTCTTGGTCTCTCCGGTGTACGAGATCACGGTAGCTACATAAACGTTAGCGTCGCGCACACTGGCTTCCAAGGACCGAAATGGCTTACGCCTCGCCAGAGTGCGCGAAAAAGACCATGACTGGACCTCTTGGAGGTAGACTGCTCGTCCCAAGTGCCCATAATGCAGAGCACTGCTGGAATGTTCATCCATCGGATCGCAGTCGGATTTTCGCGAGAGGCGGATAAAGCATATCGAAAATGCAGAGCGACAGAGCCTCAGTAGTAGTATATACGCGGCATGATGACGGTCCAGAAGGAAGAGGATGGTTGAAGTGTTCAGACTCGAGGGTTAATTTTCCCGCTTATCGATAAGGACCCCGTTACCCCCGTTGCGCCGCAACAACACCGCGTTGCTTCTCTCTTGTCACTCTCCATCTTCACCACCAACACCACAGTCACCCGGATTGCTGTCTGCAATATGGCCTCCTTCGAACCATCGCTCTCCACGAGCGGCATGCGCCCCCCGCTCGCCTCAGCCGACGCGCCATCAATGGCCGACTCGCTTCCCAGCATCAACTTCGGCTTCGAGGACCTGCGCAACCGCATGGCCCAGTTTACCGCCAAATTCGACGCCTTCATCGAGCGTGGCCGAAAGCAGGTATTGGAGGAGCGAAATCAATTCCACATCAATCTCGCCGAACTGCAAGGTAGGTCGCCCTCATGCCCTGAGCGAGGAGAGAGACAAAGATTGACGCGCCATTTCCAGAGGACGAGCGGATGCGCCAGCGAGACATCGAGATTCTCACCCTCAAATCCCAAACCCATGAGCAAACCCTCCAGAAAGAAGCTGCCGAGGCGGCGGAAATGCACGCGGCCATCTCTTCCATCACGATGGAACGCGACTCCCGCCTTGCGAAGCGCGACCGGCTCAAGCAGCAGATTGCCGAGACGCAGAAGGCGATTAATCAGAAACTCGAGGCCCAGAAAATTCACGCGAAGCATTTGGATGCGCAATCGCGGCTCAACCTGCCCGAACTGGAGTTCTGGCAGGATTATCTTTGTTTACGGATTGATGGGGCTGGTCGGGATGATCGGTTGAAGTTTGTGTATAGTCATCTGTTGGAGAAGGACTGGGAGGCGGAGGCGTGGTTTGAGCTGGGCACTGCCAGTCGTGACTACGAGGTGTTTCGTACGCGGCCCAAGCTGGACGCGGAGGCCTTGGAGCGAGAGGTGGATTTGGTCAATGAGGATCGGGACTTTGGTGCGTTTCTCAAGCGGATGCGCAAGTTGTTTGTGGATGCGATGAATTAAGAGGGCAGTAGTTTAGCGTTTTCTTGGGTTTTGATGATTATGGAATTGCATGAGTTTTATGCACAATCAGTCATGTCCATGGACTTCGTCAGATGTAGTTGATTCTTCTCAACCCCCAGTTGCCTCCCGGTAGAAAGACAGACTGCGGTTGGCCCCGGCGGTTGCAAATCCTTCGGTTTTTCCTGTCTTGGGGAGCCACTTGACGCTCCAGAGTGCTTTTTCGGTCTCGGAGTGTGTAGCCACACATAACTTGGTGTCGATTGACCAGACCTTGACTTTTCCATCAAACGATCTGGAATAGATGTCAGTCCATGGCCAGAAATGAAGAAGGCATTGGGGACGAACCCGCTGAGAAGATATTCGCCGGTGTGACTCCAGGCTAGAGACATGATCCACGCGGAGTGGCCGGAGAGGTTGGCAACTTGTTCGCCGGACGATGTATCATACAGCACGATGACTTTGGAATCACCAGCTGCCGCTAGCAGCTTGCCACCGGGCGAAAAGGACACCGCTCGGACGGGCTTCACCAGACCTGCATCGGGTTAGATCATTGCATGTCCTCTCGGTGAAGTCCGGGGCATACCTGATAGAGAAAACGGCATGCGGCCGGTTTCCGTGCTGAAAATGTAGACGGCACCATTTTCGTGCCCGCTAGCAATGAACCGGCCATCCGAAGACTGCATGAACGAGTCAATGGAAGAGAACCATGGATAAGGTGGAGTGCACAACGTACCAGGTCGATACATGTACCGAAACTCCCTTTGGTTTCATGGTCGCGTATTTGAGTCCCCTCGGCATTCAAGTCCCATACCTTGATGTGTCCGTCCTGCGTGGCACCGGCCAGGTACTGTCCGTCCTGGGACAAGGCAATCGCCCAGGCGTCCGCCGCCGTCAGACTGGCTGTGATGGCACTGTCCGCGGACCAATTGCCCTCCTGATAGCACCAAATCTTTATGTCCCCCGCAAAGCCAGCACTGGCCGCCCGTTGCCCCTTGGCGTCGGTTACAATATGGTGGCAGCCCACTTTGTGGGCATCGTCGATGGACTGCACGAGCGGGAAATCGGTGTCGGTGGTGGAGTGAACCTTGAGCGATGACGCGCCCGAGGCTGAAAGGATATGCTTGTCAGTCACGGCCAGGGAGAAGATGTCGATTGGGTGCGCTGGACGAAGTCAGTCATGAACCGGCACCGAGAGTTGACTGTCTCCCCACCATTGTCTGCCGAGCCCCACGACAGATATTGTTTCGACTGTCGCGATCAGCTGTGGGCGCATGCGCGCTTAGGGTCTAGTCACTCTTACCATGTTGTGTTCCACCCGAGTCGGGAGGAAGAAGAAGAAGAGGAGGAGGAGGAGGAAGTGGTGAGGTGGGCGGAGTGATGTTGGCGGGCCAGTTTCCGCCTTGAGGTGTACATTTACAAAGGTATTCAATGGAAGCATAGTACAATCAAACCAATATTTTGGGGGTTGGTCGTTATTCCCCGACAGAACCAGACGCCAGATGCCATGCAGCAGTATATATCCACAACCCAATTCTAGAAGTACAGTATTCTCTCCAACCCGCGGTCGTGCGAACCGCTCCATCCAAGCCAAAGTACGAGTCGTATTTTATTTCCCCAGTGGGATTCACATCTTAGGCGGCTTGTTTCCACGACTGCTTGATCTCTGCACGAGGAATGGATCAGTATTGACGCTTTTCTGCGCGTGGAGCGAGCACAGATGCATACCCTTGACGCAGTGAGGACACAGGAGGTGGGCGCGTTTGATCGAACCACAGCCCGGGCAGGTGTTCAAGCTCTTGACATCCTTCAAGGCCTTCCCCGCCATTTGCCGGTGACGTTTCTTCATGTGGGATGTCTTCTTCTTCGGCACCGCGCGGAGGACGGAGTCCCAGATGTCGGCCAGCGAGGGGATCTGGAGCGAGATGGGCTGCAGCAGTGCGGCGGGCAGGATGCGCCAGGGCCCGAGCGAAGCGGACAGTGCTCGCAGCGGCGCAGCGACCGAGAGCATGCGGGCGGACATGTCGACACGGCGGAGTGGGGAGGGAGAGGAGTGGAAGGGACAGAAGGAAAGATCGAAAGATGGAGAGTCTGGGTTTGTCGGGTGCTGGTCTGACTAACCCCGGTCGGGCCTAGCGCGTGCCCCCCCTGAGCCCCCCGAACTGTTTGTGCTTCCAGGGGGAAATAATCATCCTCTCCTCCATTCTCCTTTACATACCTCCAACCTCACCGCACCTCTCTTCTCTACCCGTCCCGTCATGGCCGCCGCGATGAGTGCCGCTTCGGCTAACCAGCCCACCGTCTTCCCCCACAGCCATGTCGGTTTCGACAGCATCACCTCCCAGATCGAGCGCAAGCTGCTCAAGCGCGGCTTCCAATTCAACGTGATGTGTGTCGGTATGTACCCTCCAATGCTTCCATCCACTTATCCTTCTCCAACTCACCGATCTCCTCCTCCCAACAGGCCAGACGGGTCTGGGCAAATCCACTCTTGTCAACACCATCTTCGCCTCTCACCTCATTGACTCCAAGGGCCGCTTGACCCCCAACGAGCCCGTTCGCTCCACCACCGAGATCCAGACCGTGTCGCATAGTATGTACCGATGGGAACCAGAACTGGGCAATGGATCTAACGGATTATCTAGTCATTGAGGAGAACGGCGTCCGTCTGAGGCTGAACATTGTGGACACCCCCGGATACGGTGACCAGGTCAACAACGACCGATGGTATGCATTATTCTTCTCGCATTGAAACTCGGGAACTACCCAACTAACTATGGAGCCAGCTGGGACCCCATCGTCAAGTACATCAAGGATCAGCACTCCGCCTACCTGCGGAAGGAGCTCACGGCTCAGCGGGAGCGCTACATCCAAGATACCCGTATCCACTGCTGCTTGTTCTTCATCCAGCCCTCGGGCCATGCGTGAGTGCCCCAGTTTCCCAAAGTCTGCACAGCCGACTAATCGTCTCGACTGTGTAGCCTCAAGCCGATTGATATTGTCGTTCTGAAGAAGCTCTCTGATGTGGTCAACGTCGTCCCCGTGATCGCCAAGGCTGACTCCCTGACCCTGGAGGAGCGCCAGGCCTTCAAGGAGCGGATCAAGGAGGAGTTTTCCTTCCACAACCTGAAGATGTACCCTTACGATAACGACGAGCTCGACGACGAGGAGCGTGCGATCAATGCCCAGATCAAGGTGCGATCTGTTCCTCCATTCGAACTGGAATCGTGCTGACTCGACCGCAGGACATCATTCCCTTCTCGGTGGTTGGTAGCGAGAAGACCATCGTCGTCGACGGCAAGCAGGTCCGCGGCCGCCAGAACCGCTGGGGTGTCATCAACGTCGAAGACGAGACCCACTGCGAATTTGTGTACCTGCGCAACTTCCTGACCCGGACTCACCTCCAGGACCTGGTCGAGACCACCAGCCAGATCCACTACGAGACCTTCCGTGCTAAGCAACTGCTAGCCCTGAAGGAGAGCAGCGCCGCGGGGGTCACACCAGTGGCAGCCGACCCATCAGCCCGTCGGCCGAGCGCGAGCTCAGCCGCAACTCCCAGCGGGGCGCCATGAACGGATACTGAGTTCTGCCTTTTGAGTGGTGCTCGGTGAATCGGTAGTCCGGCGGTCTTCCAGGCTCTATTCTTTCTTCTGTCTTCCTCGAAAACTTCCTGTCCTCTTTGACGCCAGCAGGCCCTTGCAGATATCCCTTTTTTCGTCTCCTGTGTTTTTCTCCCAAGTTTTTTGTATCCTCTCATTCCGGTCCTTTCTGACCGGACCTGTCTCTTATTGTCTAGGATTTGTGTTGACTGCCAGAATTTCCCAAAAAAAGTGAGCCTGGCATCTGGCGGTTTTCCATGTACTTAGTTTCCTTTAATTATCCACTCATGAGAAGAACCTCTCATTCTTAATCTCGGCCTGATCTATACAAAGTGCAATTGTCTACTCAGATGCACCAAACCGTCCCCCGTCTACGACCCAATCCCTCAGATCCGTGTACGCCGTCTCCAAATCATCATTCACCACGATCTTGTCATGCGCCCCGGGCTGCTGCGCATATTCGAGCTCGTTCCGCGCCTGCGCCAGCCGCTGCCCCAAGCTATCCTCGGACTCCGTGCCCCGGCCACGCAGTCGTCGCTCCAGCTCCTCCAGGGATGGCGGCGAGAGGAATAAGAATCTCGCGTTGAGATCGGTGCGCTTGACTTGTTTCACGCCCTGCAACAGAACACCATATCAGCAAACCTTTCCTGCCAGAGCCATTGGGGTTGTGTATACCTCCATCTCGATGTCGAGAATGCAGATCCTGCTTTTATCTGCCACATCCTTCACAGCTTGTACACTGGTGCCGTAGTAATTCCCTCCAAACTGAGCGTTCTCGATGAACCCGTTCTGCGCCACGAGGTCCAGGAAGGCTTCCTTGGTCGTGAAATTGTACTCGCGTCCATCTTGTTCGCCTGATAGGGGGATCAATCAACCAATCAATCAAACTTCATTTTCCCGGTGTAGCTAACCTGGTCGGGGGGATCGGGTTGTGTCTGTTAGGGTTAGTGGATTTCGTGGGAGGGCCAGCAGAGAGAGCAGAGGACGCACGCGAGACGGAAAACCCGAACTTGTCAGGATACTCGGCAAAAAGGCGTTTCAGCAGTGTCGATTTACCCGTGCCTGAGGGGCCTGAGATCACCACCGGGCGAAATTTCTGGACTGTTTGTGCACTAGGTCAGTTTTTGCTTTTTGGCCGGTGGTTCGAGACGAGAAAGGTACCAGTAGCGGGAGCCATTGTGGATGTAAAGCGAGTCGCGCAAAACACAGGGGAAGAAGAGAAGCAGGAAATTACAGCACGCCGAGTCCAGCGCATGAAGGAGGGTGAGAGAGTGACTCCCGACGGTAGCGGAAACCAACCCAGGGACGAAAACAGCCGGCAGAATAATAAAGGCGGTGTGCACCTTGAAGATCTATATCCAGTACATTCGTGTTACCCTCGTACCGGATGGATATCCTCTGCCATTTCTTTGCTTCCTCTTTTCGACATCCCTCACCGATATATGTTCCCTGAGTGGAGCTGAGCACATCCCTTGATTAACTAAATGGTTTAGTTACCAAATAAAGCAATCAACCACTGAGTGACACACATCGCCGAGTGTGAGTATACACGGGGTGTAAACATCAACTAGGTCCGGCAGTTGAGGACCGCCTGACACCAGCTGACTAGTCTATTTTTCTTCCGTGATCCCGCTCGAATCGTTCATACTACGGTTAGATAACCCATCCCAATAAAGCGCAGTCCCACCAGCTCTTTTCACTCGAAGCCCTCATAAAACTTCACAGGGATCTAAACATATTTGTTTATCTGTTTCGCAAATAAACAGTAGGTCTTCCCGAGATTTCGTTCTATCATCCCAGATTAGATTCTTGGACTTATTTTTCATATAGTATCATTATTCCTACATTTTGTAGCCTTCATACTACTACTCGGGATTGCCATGCTCGCCATGCTTGGGATTGTGTCTCACCCGACCCGCGGCTTAATTCTTCGTCCCGTTTGGCCCTAAATTGATACCCTGCGTGATCATTATAGAATATCAAGCCCAGCAGCGCCCTTGAGCTATTAGCCTTGCCACGGACGTAGACCTGGGACATTTGTTAAATTTTCTTTTTGATCGTGCGCTCTCATTCTCGCAATTCGCTAGTGCTGGAATTTTATAGTTACTTATTTTTTCCCTTTTGTCTGAGCGAGTCTTTTCATCCCGATTTAAGTCCAGTTTGTAAAAATATTGTTATCGTAGCTTTTTCGAGGTCTTATTTTCCTGAGACAGACCTTTTGGAAGATAAGTAGCAGCACCATGCAAGATTTTCGGGATTGGCGCCCTGTCGTGAGTGTGCTACAGCTTTCCTTCCTGTCTGAATTTTATTTAGTGGATAAAGAACCCGTAGAAGAGTAAGAGCAGATGGGACTAATCGCGTAATGATTCCATAGTTCCTTCCTAAGTTATCGCCAACCAGAAGGTGGTAAGTGTTGGTGTCCCTTCTAATGGCTTCCTCCATTCTACACTCACCACTATTATCGTCATCATATTTCTCATGTTGCTTTTATACTTCGAATTCAAGGTTTCAAGTAGGTGCGAATGAATCTTTAACTTAAAAGAGTAGGGCAACCGCGCGTGTTGAAGCTGCGATGTGTTTGACCGTTGAATTGGGGGACGTTTGGACTGGGGGCTATGGTGTATTCAAAGTCTTGCGCCGCATTTACATCAATTCCAAGGCAGTAAACCAAAATATAAACTGTCAGTAGATTGAAATAAGCTTTCAATATGGCCACAAGGAATTTTAAACAAATTCTCAGCAAAATTGTAACACGATACACAACAAGTGTAGGCATTGATCGAACTATCAAAACTTGGTTTACGGAAAAACTTCTTGACGCTTGTTTTCTTTAGGTCTAGACTCAGTGAGAGATAGATGTTTCAGATGCCTGTACGTACTAATAAGCCTCAAAGAATTAGTGAGTCGGAGCATGTACTGAAATTTGCTCAGTGAGCCTGACTGTGAGAGCGCTCATAAAAGAAAGTCTCACGAGACAAGAAATATAGTATGTAGAGCGGCCTAGGTACACGTATGTTATGGCCGGGATGGCCCCGGGTGGCTGCCTCGTCGCATCATGTTGAGATCCCCGCCCTGTGCTTCTTGTTCCAAGAAGTTGGACCACAGCTCTGCCAGCGTCTCCTTGCTCGAGGCCCCATTGTCCATGAAATCGGTCGCCAGAGACGGCGTGCTCGGTGTGCGATGCGGAGTACCAGACACGCGCAGCGTCATGGTCGACGTCCCCGGGCGGGCAAGACCGGCCTGCTCACGCTGTTCTGTTAGACTGGTCAGCGGTGGGTGCCGGTGATGATGGAATGGAAACTCACCATCCGTCCAGCCTAGAAGGGCGGCAATGAGCTGCAGGATCTGGAACTTCTTCGGATCAGACCGATCCAGGGCAAGAAAATGTAATAGATGATTGGTGACAATGTGCCTGCACAAAATCAGTCAAAAAAAGCCGATGTGACCAAAAGAAATAAAAAACGCTCACCGGTCGACGTTGTCTTCGGGCTTGCCTTTTTTGAGAAACCGCAAGGCCTTCGTGAGATGATCATTGAGCGTCACGGCTTCGTGCCGCAATTTGCCAATCAGCAAATTTTTCTCCTTCACCTCCTTCTCAAATGGCCGTACCCGCTCCAGTTCTTCCTGTGCGGATTGGAGACCCTTGTCGGCATCGGCAGCTTGCTTTTCAGCATCCCGCAAGGACTTCCGAAGCTCTTCCAGCTGCGCATCGGAGCTTTCCACGAGCTCGCGTAATTCCTGTTTCCGAGCCGTTTGAATCTCCTGCAGCGCCCGCTGCAGGCCATCGACCGTACCTTGCTGACTGTCGCGTTCGCTGGATGCTTTCTCATAGGCATCCCTTAACCCGCCGACCTGCTCCTCTAAATCCGCAACTTTCTCACCGAGATTCTCGCGAATGGAGCGCTCCTCCATTGCCAGAACTTCCCAATTATGCATGGCCTCCTTGGCTTGCTCGAATTCTGACTGGAGATAGGACTCATGCTCAAGAAGCTCGTCTTTCTCCTTGAGCCAGTTCTGCTGGGATAGAGTTGTCCGCTCCCGCAATGTAGCAAGCTCCTTCTCTTTTTCGGCTGCATCCTCGGTCAGTGCAGAAAGTTGTGTTGTCTTATCATCAAGCTGCGTCTTCAGATTTGTATTCTCGTCCTCGAGCTCCTCAATCTGTGATCGGGTCTGGGCCAATTCTTCCTGTAGCATGGTATGAGCCAGATTTTTCCGCCAAGGGGGCAATTCAAACGCACGGCATCCTCTTTGAGGCGCTCCCCCAGTTGGGATTTGATCGTATTCACCCGCTCCAGCAGCTTCTGGAACTGGGTCTCGGCCTGCTCCTTCTTGCTCTCGGCATCATCCAATCTTTGCTGGAGCGTCTCCATCTCGGCGCTGTGCTTGGACTGGATTTCCTCCAGCGACTTGCGCATATCGGTCACTTCGGCGCGTAAGGAATCGCGATCCCGCACGAGTGCGTCAAAGCGGTCTTTGGGCTCGCTGCCATCGGAGGCGAGATTCGGTTGCTCATTGGCCCTGTGAGGAGTCTCATGGTCATGGTTGTTGACGTGCTGGTCGGTCGGGTTGTCCTCTGCTGGGTCGCGCTCGACAGCATCGGGGGGTGCGTCTTCCTCGGGATCCTCGTCCGACTCATTCGGCTTGTCCTGGGGGATAGGGTCAGCGTGGTCAAACATGACAATCCCAAGGGCCATCACGCACAGTGGCATTGGGGACTGCTGAGGCGTCTTGCGTGGCCCTGGCCTTGGCGCTCTTGTTCTTCCTGTTCTTCTTCGGCTTGGGGCCTAATTGGGTCAGAGGGAATCCAGGGTAGAAAAGCAAAGCGCGCACCTGTGGCAGCAGCAGAGTCGGCCATTGCTGAGTGGGGTGGGCAAAGGTATGGAAGGAAAGGAACACGGCACCCCGTCGAGCTGTCACGACACTTAGTTAGCGTGGCCCTTTCCCGCCGATGATTAATCGCATCTACTAAGCTAGTTAGTTAACCAACTAACTAAACATCCAGCACAAACTACGCTGCACAGCCATGAAAAATAATATATCCGATTGATGAATTGCAAAGATGGTCACATGAAATCGTCCAGAAAGTCCGCATCGCGATCCTGGTTGCTGCTGGCCTCCATGTTTTCCTCGCTGAACATATCGTCATACGCATGGTCCTTCTGCCACTTCAGCTGCTCGCGCTCTCGCTTCTCCTGTTTTTCTCGAGCCTTCTGCTCTTCTCTTATTTTCCGCTCATCGTGCTGCTTCTTCTTCGACCACTCCTCCTTTTCGGCACGGAGGTCCGGGAATTTCTCGACCCGGGTCTTGTTGAGCCGGTTGACGATGGGATTCTCGCGCATCCGGACCAACACCTTTTTCACTAATTTAGGGTTGTGGAACGAGACCTGGCCGGTGGCCATTGACCCATCCTTCTTAAGGTTCGACCACGGCGTGTAGATGACGGTAATGTTGTCCTTTTTATTTCCTGTACCACTGATGAGCCCTTCCGGAACACCCTTATCCGTCGGAGATGACTGACCCTCAATGGAGTTTGCCTTGGTAAGCTGCGCGCAGTCCTCCAGAAGCGGCTCGGGGATATTATCCCACGTTTCGCCGTCGCGTAGGCGTACGTAGACGTGCGCACTCGACAGGTTATCGACGTGGAACTGCGAGGCGCCGTATCAGAGCGATTAGGTCATTAGACGAAGAGGAGAAAGAACAAACCCTATTGTGACAGGTCAGCTATACACTTCAGGCCAAGGTAGGGAAAGCAGATCGCACCAGACATCGCTTTCCAAGCCGAACTTTATGAGACCCTCATCTGGCAGGACCGTTAGAAGACCAGATCTGAAGCGAAGGACTAGGCGGCATACTTTCGAATTTGTCCTTGCCGACGTAGATAAACGCAGCTGGGCTGACCACGTTCGAGGTGAAGTAGTAGACCATGGCGGAGTGTCGAGGGAATTGAGAACGACGCCGCGGTGGGGATCTCGAGTCTCCGGTGGAGCTTAGTCATCGTATAGATCATGCCGGGTCGATGATTTACGATTATTCTCGGCGGGAGCAGCTATCTGGAAAATAGATATAGATGAACGTCGTCGAGTTGGCATCTTGAGCACAAGGGCAAGCTCAATCACGTGGACTCCTTCCATGTTCCCAGTAACGAAGTAGAGACTCGGAGGTTGGGGTCAATATCATCATCTTCGGAACATCCCATTCTAAAAATGATCAGGAAGATTGTAACGAGCCACGTTTCCATACCCCGTTCATCTCGGGCCAATTCTCCTTTTCGGTCGGGTTCGCCGAATTGTCCAGCATATGTCGTCTCCCTTATTCGGAAGTTCTTTCTAGTCCACGATTAATTTGTCCCAGTCGAGGTTAATCGCTGAAGGATTAAAAGAACCGTCCCATGCAGCCGTGGTGTCCGACTCGTCATTTAAGGGCGATCCCGAGACTGGTGGACCGGTCTTGCAATGCTCCATCTGAACACCAATAGACGCTAGGGTGCCCGGGCAGGTTCCGATGATTTAGAGTTGCGGGTGGTCTCGCTGGTGGAGCTTCCATGATTCAGGCACTGCAGCCTTTTCTTCGTTTCGTCTTATTCCTTTCAGGGGCCGTCTTTTGCTGGTTTCTTTGGATGCCGCAGACACCCAGCTCTCACCTTGCTTTCTCGGCCAACATGTCCGAGACCTAGAGAATGACGATGCCCGGCCAGGCAGGCGCCTCAGTTCGATGCGAGACCTTCTGACCGTCCACCCGGCACTATCTCGTTACACACAAACCTGCGCGAACGGCAGTACATCATCTCAGACATTGCAACTGCCCGACATGACGACTCTCGACAAGAACGAAGCGGATGAGCCAGAGGTGTGCCCGAGAGGGTTGCTGCAAAATCTCTTGGGGCGGAGCCACGACCGGCCAGACACAGTATTATGAGACCTGGAGGACTTGAAAGATATAGGGCATCCGCACAACTCATTCTCAAAACAAATCGACTCCTGTGCGTGGTCCACATCCGACGACATGAGGGCCCCTTCCGCACACACGGTCGGCACATTTAGGTGTCAGCATGATCAAAAAGCCCTCTGGAAAGAGAAAACCTCCGATAACAGATTTGATGCACAAAGAGAACCGGTTCTCTGGATGGAATCCTTGATCCCAACTCTGTGCACCTTCCACTCTGAGACTGGGCTTCGGTGAGTGACTCGCGATGATTCGATGGGACCGAAGTCACTGATCGATCTGATGCGGTGCGAATGGCCCCAGTCGTCCCTCTTGGACAAGGAAATAAAGCCGCTGACGTTTGTGTTAGTTGCACCAAAAGAACTGCAATGCACCCGCGGCGGCTATTGAGGCTAGGATGGATGCATTCCGGGAATGCTCTGCCGGACGGAAATGATAGCACTCTCCGGGGAGCCTCAACAGCCTAGCCAGAAACCGTCCCCACTTAAGTCACACACCGGGCTGGTTGGTAGCATGCATTCCTCCCGCTCCGAGTGCACGAGGGCACCATGAGCCCTGCAATTTTCGAGCCTAGTGCCGTTAAGCGACCTGCCGTCTGATCCTAGGGGACAGCTCCTGCACTAATCATGTCCCGGCCTGGTCTGAATCCTTGCCGACTTAGTCTCTCGCCGCAGCGCTTGTCATTTGTCCAAGAAAAACCGTTGCGCCAAAAGCAAGCGTACAATGGGCTCCTACAGCAGACGGCCCCGTCAGAGAACAACACTGCATCCCACCATTCCTATGCCCTAAAGCTCCCTAGTTCTGGGGTCGATCCCATGTTCCTTTTTGGGGGATACGCTCTAGTCTGCGCAGCTCGCCTGGCCATTGAGAATGTGGCCCCAATATTGACGGCTTTCCTACCGCCCCGGCACACATCCCGGCCTCGCGCCTTAAATCCGATGCGTACCTGACTTTGTGCAACGGACCAGGGTTTGGGCGGAGCGAAGGGTCTCTATCGGATGTCACTCGAGAGGATTCCCGACTACTGGCCCGGCTCCCTTGCCCCCTCCCTCCCCCTGCTCCACACCGGGCTCCATTTAATTGAAAGAACTCGGAATTCCCAGCGCTTAGTCTCATGCAGGATTTGATTTATTCTACGCCCGCGGCCCGTTCTGATTCTTCTCCCTCTTTTATCAGACCCGCGGGTGCGCATTGTGCGCATTGTCAATCTCCGCTGTCGACACGTCCGCGAGAATCCCTTCTCTTAGCGTACTACATCGTCGCCGACGCGCGCGCGCCGTGGACGGCCCGTAATGTCTGATCCCAACCCCTCCACAAACCAAACTCGGATCCGGCAAGCCCTAGAGCGAGCCCGGAATTCCGAAGATGGCCCCGTCGACCCGCAGACGGCCGCTGTTCTTGAATCTGCCATCAACGAGTTGTGGCGACGCATTCAAGCCCAGCCGGATAGCTACGTCCTCACCCGCGACGAATTCGCTCTCTTCAATTACTTCCTCGACCGATTCCGTGGTCAGCCTGTCGCTCAAAGGGCGGTGGCGCGCTTTTGGGATAATTACCAACGCACCACACCGGAGGCGGATGGCTGTCGGAAATAACCTGGGGGACATGGTGCGGGCATGTGGATTTGGAGCATATCTGCCAGCTCATTAGAAATTACGCTTCAAATCCGATGTTATATATGGGTTCGTCTTGACTGATGTTCGATAAACGGTTGCATCCGTGGGCGCATCAAAGTCTTCTGTCCGTGGCAGCCCAAGGAAGGGGGAGCTACATGGACTGAACTGGACCACGTCAAGTCTCCAGGATGATACTTACTCACCTCTCGTGTTATCCAGTTGAAGGCAATTCTGCGCTCCTGAATGTCTGTCTGGGCAATGTGCAGGAGCCAGGGGCGTTGTTTGGTCATGCTTGATCCACTGCATCTGTACCACAAGATAGACAGGCGTCGGAAGTGCCGTCCCATGACGTCTGTGTTCCGTGTCGGGTGGGCGGGGGAGGAGTGAGAAGAGCTTGTGTTGCGACAGCCGTTTCTCCATCTGCCAGGGTGACATGCATGTCGCAGGGAGCGGAAGGCAATCAAACGGTGCGGGTTTGTGGCTGCCCAACCGAACCGTCTCGGTTGGAGAGGTCGGATGGGGTGACTGCTCGCCTGCACGCCGGGGTCGGCACTCATTTATGTTTTTTAGAGTATACATTAGGTGGTCCTACATTATTGTGCAGAACGATACTTCCGAATGGGGCCTCGGTGGGGTGATCTATAGCTTGGCATGAATGTGATTGTCTCTCCAACGGAAAGAAGTGCGTGGCCGCAGCCTTTCGTCCTAGTCACTAACTGGGTGTTTCTAAATTGGCTAAATTCTCCGACTGGAGGAGTCAGGGGATGGAGGCCAGGGGGCCAACATGACTCGCGTGGGTAAGAGGTACTCCGGTACCACAGTATAATCTAATTCCCGTTGGTTCTAAAATAATAATACACTCGACCATGCCAGTCTGCTAAACATGAAGGCCCATTCCTCTCCCTCTCTAGTACAGCGAGTTGTCTTCACATGAAAAGCACCCACCCCCAATTCCCCCTTGCAGATTCCGGAAAATAGACCGAACCGATGAATACACTCCAACGATACGCTAGAGGACGATTAGCATAAGCCAATATGCAGCCAGAGCTACACGTACAATGCTGAATCCGAGGCAAACCAGGAAGGTGTTGATACCAAACAAACACAGTTGCTTCCAGGTGATGAACAAGCGATAGCGGTTCAAATGAAGCCAAAATAGGCCCGGCAGGCCAAATGAAAACCAGCTAGCAAACAGCGAACTCTGTGCTATCGATCAGCTCCAGGATGATGTTCCACATATCGACCGTACTCACCGCAAGGCCTAAGACCTCGTTGAAGACCGGAATGCTCTCAGCGATGACCCACGAGAAGACCCAAAGCACAGCACAAATGGCCGCCCACAAAGCTCTGGCTGTGTATGAACGGGTGTACATCAAGTCAGTACCTCGGCCGGTGCGGACATAGATGGACTTGACCGCCACATGAGCGTTCACTACACCCCCAATGACGATCTGATATTCAGGATTAGTGATCTCCCTTGGTTCAATGCATTACACCAATACGTACAGTTGGAATGGCGATTCCGTAGGAGATTCTTCGAAATAACCTTGCCGCCGAATTTAGAGCAGGCGATGTAACAGTTGGTCCAACAAAGGCGTAGATGACGATTGCAGTCACCGTGTATAAAACCATCTCGCTCACTTGCAGGAGCGCCAACGCTTTGGGGTAGTCGTTGATCTCCTTCAGCTCGGAGAAAAAGGTGAAGAAGGCAACATGTCCGGCGTATGCGAAGACAATATTCGCTATGGCAAGACATGCATCGTGCACCGAGGGTGTGGGAGAGAAAAGAGGCAACTGGACCGGAACCAGAGGGCTCACGGAAACACCAATCATGCTTGTCAGCACTGCTCCAATAATACTGATGAAGCTCACAGTGGAGATGTGAGACAGATCCTCGAGTCGCCGCGGAAGAGTCAACACAAACGAGACGACCAAGCCCAGCACGGAAAACACGATGGTACAGGTAAAATGTTCAGTCAAGACGTTCATCATGATAGAAAAGGTCAGGACATGACCACCCATGACAAAAACGAAGAAAATAAGCTGTGCTGAACCTAGTATTCTGTGGCCTCGGCTCCCATAAAGGATATCTCCGGCGTCTGCCATGCTGTGAATCTGTACATAACGGCGTTTCAGCTGCCCGATGGTGTATCCTGTATATGTCGAGATGATTCCGATTCCCAGTATTGCGAGAATCCCCCTGGGAAGAAACGTCAGTTCGGGCAAGCCTGGCGACCAGAACAGGATGGTCGCTGCATACGGCAGGAGCCCTAATGTCGACAACGCTTTGGGGAGGGCCAGAATCCCCAGGGATATCGTCTCCGCGATCATCACTGGCGGTGTAAGGCTGAAATACCGGAAAAAACGTTCTGGAAGGTCGACTTACCCATCCCGGCTTGCCTAGTCGGGACGAGTATCAGCTCCATCAACCATCACGGGTTATCAAAAATGGAAAATCTCACCACCACGCCATTGTTTTGTACTTCACGCTAGCATTGGTCTCGTCTCCGAATGGATCTTGTTTCTCAGGGCATCCTTCCCTGGCTGACAGGGTTGTCTTGTCATCCTGTGATGCGTTCGTCTTGCGCACCACGGGAGAGGTCGAATTCGGAGTTTTCTGTGGTCGAGCCATGGTGGGCGTTGGGAGATGAAAGGCATGCAGAGGTGAAAGAGAACAACGGCGAAGGGTCGAATGGTTTACAGCATGAGAGGATGCGCCTTCCCTGGGGTGTCTTCCCGTCTGGGAAACTGCGAGACATGAGGCAGAGAGAAGGAGGAAGTAGACAACAAATTCTATTTTACATAACCTGGCTCTATATTAACAAAACAAATCTATTTGTTGGTCGACTGAGTGTCAGTCTCCAGCATGTCCGCCGGGGGTTCTAAGAGAAGAGTCAGAGAAAAAAAAAAGCACTGTGCATGGAGTGAAGTTACATACCAATCCGGGTGGATAGTTTGCGGTCCGCATCATCGAGCTCCTTCACCCGACCTCCTTGCACCTCCTGTCTGGATAGACCGAGGAGGCCCTGGGGAAGGCCCATGGAGCGCAGGTAGGCCACAGATTCCTTCCATTCGAGATCCTTGCGCGCGTTGCTCCACTTCAACTCCTCGCCCATCAGGTCAATGACGTTGGGGAGTGCTTCAAGCGCCGCCTCAGCATTCAAAAAGGCCAAGCGAGTTCGGCGCCCAATCACGTCGGTTGCGGTCTGAGCGTACTCATGGCGAATAGCGTAACGGACCTCGCCATCGATGAAGGGGTAGAGGGCCGAGAGACGGCAGCCTCGTACGGGGAAGCGGGCATTCGTGGGAGAGGACAAGGCGGCAACCTGCCACGCGCGGTCACCATAGGCCGTTGTAAGGTGCTGGGCCACGTCGGTTTCCAGACCATAGTGTTGGATGAGGTTGATGAAGAGTGTCTTGGAGTAGCCGTGAGCACCGATCAGCCGCACCTGGTGAGTCTGGCAGCTACCGTCCAGCACGGCACCATCGGAAACCAACCCGCTGCCACCCACGCCGCTGATGTCCGGCACGGAAGTCACTTCGCGAGGCTTCAGATTAAAGGAGCTGATGGCCTCATCCACGGCCTCCTCGGCCATCTGGCGGTAGGTGGTCCATTTGCCACCGGCACAGGTCAACAGGCCGGACTGAGAAACAGAGATGAGGTGGTTGCGAACCAGCGCTTCGGAACTCTTCACCTTTGGGTCGCGGACCAGGGGACGGATGCCTGACCACGCAGCAAGGACATCGCCTCGGTCGACTTTGATATCAGGGGCAATGTATCTGCGCACCTCCGACAGGATCCAGTTGATGTCCGTCTCCGACGGCTCGGGCTGCGTGGAAATCTCCGAAGGTTGATCGGTGGTACCAGCGATGGTGTTGCCCTGCCACGGCAAGAAGAAGATCACACGTCCATCAGAGGTAGACGGGTCAATCAAGCCCATGTTGGAAGGGCTGTAGTAGCCCGGAAGAATAATGTGGACACCGGAACTAGGAGCCACGATCTCCTTGGTTTCAGGCTCGTCCATCTTGCGAATCGAGTCCGTGAAGGGGCCAGTGGCGTTGATGATACCCTTGGCTCGGATGGTGAACTGCGGCGAGTCCTGGCCGTTCTTCTGGGGGATGACATCCCTGACATGCGCGCCGTTGAGCTTGCCCGATTCATCCTTGGTTAGTCCGGTGACCTCCAGGTGGTTCACCACGGTACTCCCGTACAGCGCAGCGGTCATGGCCAGCGAGACATTCATGCGCGAATCGTTGTGAGCGCCGTCATAGTACACCATGGCCCCAATTACCGAGTCCCGCTTCAGCATGGGGAATGCATCGATCGCCTTACTCTTGGTCAGGAAGTAGGAGCTCTCGATACCTTCGGAGCCGGCCAAGAAATCATAGGCCTTGGTACCCGCCCAGAAATAGGGGGCTTGCCACCATTTCTGTAGCGGCACCATGATCGGCAGCCACTGGGAGAGGTGCGGCGCTGTGTTCAGGAAGTACTTGCGCTCGCGGAGCGCCTCCTTCACGAGCTTATACTGGTTGTAGTCCAACTCCCAAACGGCCTTTTCCAAATAGCGGACACCACCGTGGACCAGTTTGGTACTCTTGCTGCTGGTTCCGGCACTGAAATCGTCTCTCTCCACCACGGCGACCCTCAATCCTCGAGTGGCGGCATCGAGCGCGATGCCCGATCCCGTGGCACCACCGCCGATCACCAGCAGATCGTAGGGCTCATCCTCCTGGCTGCGCTTCAGATCCTGAATCTGCTCGCTGCGCGACTTGATCGGCGGGAAACTCGGAGGTACCAGCTTGCCCTCGCGATATCCTGGTGGGGGAACTGCAGGCGCCTCGAGACCGGGAATATTGCGGGGGCGATAAGAGATGTACAGGACACCGGCGCCCGTGGCCGCAGCGGCCGAGGTATAGAGCAGAGGTCGCAGAAACTTGCGCGAATGACGAGCGGCCATTATCCGAATGCGACAGCAGCTGGTCTTCCCGGGAAGTTGTCTGGTTCAATTGCCCTTCGATTCTGGGGAGTGGGGGCCGAGGAATTGAAGCTGGAAGAGACCAGGTAAACCAAGAGAGATTGCGTGCAGGGGTGTGTGTCGAGAGATAAATAATTTCCCGAGGGGGTGGGAAGGGAAAAACAGGGAGGGAGAGAGGAGAGGCGAACGGGGGCAGGTGACGCAGTCAAATAGTAGCTTTGCACGGGAGACCAGGAAGGGCAGGAATAGCGAGGCTGTGGTACCCAGTACTCCATCGCTACCCCTTCCCTGGCAGAGAGCAGCACGGGGGCCAGCGGTACTGGGGCGGTACTGGGTACCCCCGGCCGCCTATGATTGGCGGAGGGACACAGCCCACCAATCAGGGACTCGGCAGCCGGGCCAGTGGGACCCGGCCAGGTGATGCGCAGAGATTTAAGCTGGCGATTTGAGTGAGTTATGTCATAGCCCGAAGTGTAGATATCAATATCCATACGTAGTTTGGAGCATGCTGAGCGGAGATGACGTCGGCACAGCTCAACCGGCCAGTCAGGGTGATATATGTAGGGCAGACCCTGAAACCACATGGGAGGAGTGAGATTAACAAGGCAATGCGGACTGTTCTTAACTACGGGACACAACAGTAAGGCGCTGCATTTCCGGTGTCGCGGTGCGGTGCGGCCCAATTCCGGCTGCGGAATGCCTGCTCACCCTCCTCGCTGGACGTCCATAGGGAAGAAGTGTGGGGTAAAAGAGACCGAGGACCAACCCGGAAATGTTCCATACGGTCTGAACTGATACATAACCCGGGGGGTTCTCGAAACTCGATGTTCAGTCCAAATCCCAACTCGGATACTCAACAACCATGGCCATTGCCGCAGCGCTGTCGACCCTGCAAGATCGGGCCCTCGAGTCCCCACTGCGCGCCCTGGCCGTGGCGGCGCTCCTCGTCCCATTTATTTACGTCATCATCAATGAGTTCATTCGTGCATCGGCGCGCGTGCAGGGCATGAAAGGCCCCCGGGGCTTGCCGCTGATTGGGAACCTGGCTCAGATCCGAACCAATGCAGCGGAGCAATATCGGTTGTGGTCGAAGAAGCATGGAGCTGTCTATCAGATTCAGCTGGGCAACATCCCCGTCGTCGTGGTCAATTCGGCCGCAGCGGCCAAAGTACTTTTTGGACAAAACGCGCAGGCCCTGAGCTCTCGTCCTGAGTTTTATACTTTCCACAAGGTACGTCCATGTATGTGATTGATGGGTTGCGTCAACTCATTGGCTGTAGATCGTGTCCAATACTGCCGGCACCACCATTGGAACATCACCGTACAGTGATTCGCTGAAACGACGCCGAAAGGGCGCGGCCTCGGCGCTCAACCGTCCATCCGTGGAAACGTACGTGACCCACCTGGATGTCGAGTCCAAGGCCTTTGTAGCCGAGCTGTATAAATATGGCATGGGCGGCCAGAGCCCCGTTGACCCGATGCCGATGATCCAACGGCTGAGCTTGAGCCTGGCCTTGACCCTGAACTGGGGCACGAGGATTGCATCCCAAGAGGAGGAACTGTTCGATGAGATCACCCATGTCGAAGAAGAAATCAGCAAGTTCCGCAGCACCACGGGCAACCTGCAGGACTATGTCCCTCTGCTCCGCCTGAACCCATTTAGTTCCAACTCGAAAAAAGCGGCCGAGATGCGGATCCGTCGGGACAAGTACCTGAGCGGGCTCAACCGCGACCTAGATGATCGCATGGAGAAGGGTATACACAAGCCATGTATCCAAGCCAACGTCATCCTCGACAAGGAAGCCAAGCTGAACAGCGAGGAGCTCACGTCGATTAGCTTGACCATGCTCTCGGGTGGACTGGACACCGTTACCACCCTCGTCGCATGGAGTATCTGTCTGCTCTCTCAGCGCCCGGATGTCCAGGACAAGGCGGCCAAAGCGATCGGCGAGATGTACGGCCCGAATGAGCCGATGTGTGCGGCCGATGATGACCAGAAGTGTGCTTATGTGGCGGCTCTCGTCAAGGAGTGCCTTCGGTAGGCCATGTTGCCCTTACCACTTAAAAGGAGTCCTGCTGACCATCTTCATAGATATTTTACCGTCCTCCGGCTGGCATTGCCACGCACCTCAATTCGGGACGTTACGTACAACGGCATCGTGCTACCCAAAGGCACAGTCTTTTTCTTGAACGCATGGGCCTGCAACATGGGTAAGATTCCTTATCAACGACCCACTAGGGGCCACTTAAGAGACTGACGGATGCTGCAGATCCCGAGGTGTGGACCGATCCGGACGAGTTTCGCCCCGAGCGATGGTTGGAGCAGCCGGATGCACCCTTGTTCACGTACGGCATGGGTTATCGCATGTGTGCAGGCTCGTTGTTGGCCAACCGCGAGCTCTACCTGGTGTTCATGCGCATGTTGAACAGCTTCCGCATCGAGCCGTCTGACAAGGCCGACTGGCACCCCGTCCGGGGCAACTCGGACCCGACCAGCTTGGTGGCCATTCCGCAGCGATACAAGGTCCGCTTTGTGCCGAGAGATGAGAAGGCGCTGGGCGAGGTGTTGGAGGACCAGTCCTAAGAGACAGGGTATGCTTCGTGGAGTATTTGATTCGGATTATAATCAAGTAATTTACAATCTGCGACATTTGCAACATGGAGCCAAAACGAACATACGAGAGAAATTCCAGGATGTGTCGTGCCTTTTCTGTCATGACACTATTAGACCAACACCATCCAGCCAAATGCTTTGCAACTCCGTCCAATGATCCATCAATATGTGTATAGTCTGAGGGGGTATAGGTTCGTGAACATGGCAATGAGATGAGTGAGATCCACCAAAAAGCACCAAAAAAAAAAGAGTCTTTTTTCCTGTAGTACCGACGCCGGGAAACCATTCTGAGATGCAAAAAGAGACATAGTGTTTCAGGACGAGCAAGATAAAAATGAGGTTGCTGCCGTGGGAGGGTGTGGAGGTTGTTTAGGAGGTCATCCGGCGTTTGAGGTCTCGGACTGGGTCGAAGGAACTGGCATAGTCCCGCAGCTCATCCTGGAGGTGGTTGGACAGCATAGACGGGTCGGAGGGATGGCTCTTCAGTGATGACAAAGAGGTTTGTGAGGATGAGGCCGATAGCAATTGCCGAAGCGAGTCTGGGGTTTCTGAACTGGGGGTGGTTTCTGACGAGGAGGCAGAGTGAGCCAGAGTCGGGTCGTCAGACGACAGCTCGGCGAGCCGGCAGGAC
This sequence comes from Penicillium riverlandense, assembly GCF_028828495.1. Taxonomy (NCBI): domain Eukaryota; kingdom Fungi; phylum Ascomycota; class Eurotiomycetes; order Eurotiales; family Aspergillaceae; genus Penicillium; species Penicillium riverlandense. The sequence goes on from NW_026643199.1 coordinate 3,043,848, forward strand.
TGGGAGCAGTAGGGACTGCCTAGGGTCTGGCGGTCGCAGACCAGGCAGAAATCGAGAGACCATTCGGCAGACATAATAAGGATGGTAGCGAGAGTGAGTGATATAGTAGTGGTAGTAGTCGTGAGAGGGAACAGTGAGAGTAAAATGAGGAGACGCTATTCTGTATATGTACTTGACGCAGTCCTGCGAGTTTCCCGACTGGATTGCGGGGGAACCAAGTTCTTCATGCATTTTTTCCATGGCTCGGGCGCTTGAGAAAATTGCTGATTGGTTCCCACCGGCCCCCCTGCAGCGTGCAGGCGCCCCAAACAGGCAGGCAGCCCCACATAGCGGCGTCCATACGGTACCTTACGTGCTTGGCGGCGAATGGTAGTGCTGGATTGGCAGGAACTACCAACAAGTACATGTAAGTTATAGGTCCGAGGCCACAGGTACTACGCAAGAGGTGTTGGGTACATGCACATACTTCTGGATCGACGGGACCACGTGTGCCCGACTCGTCATTTGCGGCGTTGGGAAAAGAGTTCCCTCATCATTTATCATCATCATCATCATCATCAGCGAGCATTCTTATTCGCCCGTCCGCTCACTCGGCTCGGCGGGTATGCGCACGAGCGTCGCAGGCAGGCGATCATCCGCCTTGGGCGCTTCTGCCTCGCTCTCGGCATGTTCGTGGAGTCCACTGGCCTTCTCTGTATGTATCAAGCATGAGTCCGGTTGCAGATCGGAGGTGTACGGAGGTGATAACACGTACGAGAGGCAATACTGATGGCCCGCAGGACATTCTCCCAATTGGCGAGTACGCAAGCGACGGCTAGGCCACGTCAACCACACGCGGTAGGGATTCTGATTGGGGTTGGACGAACCTTCTGTGCCATCTTTGAGGGTCGACACCTTGGTCTCCAACGCTTGCATCTGCATGGCCAGCGTTCCGCTCAGGTCGCGGAGTTGTCGCAGATTGTCCAGTTCGGCCTTTTTCGCGGCGATGCGCGTCGACAGCGCAGAGGACTGCTGCTGCGCGCTCGCTTGGGAGCTGCTGGGCTGACGGAGAGCGGGGGGGCCAGGCACCCCGGGCGGGAGCATGGACGCTGGGCGAGACGAGTAGGCCATGGGCGACAACAACAACAATGACGATGGTGATGATGAAATGTAGAGAATGCCGGACGGGAGAGGGCAGCGGGAGAGGGCACGCACCGCGTCTGAGTCATCAAAGCGCTAGTCCAGATGCGGGCAAACGTCAACATCGCCCGGGCATTCCCAGTGTTTACCTTCGTAACCTAACCTTGTTCCCATCACACCTCCCACGCCCTCTAGTCGTGTTGACAGATGCTGCGCCCGGTTTCCCAATTATGGCGCGGCTAAATGAGATCCCCGCTCCGATGGAGTCGATCGATGCTTGTGAGTCCGCCCGTCGGTGCGCCCGCCATCCCCCTCGACAGCAGTTTGCGCTGACGCGTGACTCTCTCGCCAATATAGTAAAACGACGATTTGTGCGGCAGAACCGGGAGATTGCGCGTGTGAATTCCATGCAATCGCTGCGTATCCGCAGTCTCGAGTCCGAGGTGACGCATCTGTTATCCGAGAACGTGTCTCTGCGCGAGCAGGTCATCACTCTTAGTCAGGACATCGAAAGGCTGGAGTCGGCCAAAACCCTGCGTGATGGGGTGTATGAGATAAAATCCAAGCTGGATGCAAAGCTGGCAGAGCTGAGCGCCTTGACCACGGACCTGGGGATGCTACCGCGCAAAGTGGGCAAGTTGTGCGACGAACGACCGGAGTCGACCAATATGGACCGACCAAAGTCAACCGCTCCAGAGACAAAACCACGGGTGATGGAGCCCGAGGAACAGGGAGGCTGCGATGACCGAAAGCTCCCCGCCATCTTGGAGGACAAATACTACCCGCGGCGGACGTTAGAGTAAGTGGCCAGAAACGAACATCTTGGACAGGTGCTAAATTAGGGACAGGCTACAGGAACTTCGTGATCTTGTGGATGGCAATTCCAGCATTACTGAATGGCCTCGCGAGAGCACCGCGACACCAGCTCAGCGGGATGCAGAAGAGGAACCCCCCAGCGTCGAATTACCAGAACTCTCGCCTGATGAGAGTCAAATCGACCAAGATACAGCGGATGACTCTGATCCATTCCTCCCTCCCATACTTGAGACCAGGAAGAAGAAAAAGAAGTCAGAATCATCCATTGCTCGTCAACAGCCGAGTCCAAGTGGCGAACCGACACCCACCTTGAAGTCAGGGGCAAAGCGCAAGTTCAGTCCGGAACAGGATGGCGGATTCACACCTGGTAATGTTTCAGAGGATGATGAATTCCAGTTCAGCCGGTCCAGTCGTAGCCCTCAAAAACAGATTGAACCGTTGCACTCCTCCCCTACACAACGGCCGGTTCAGATGAAGACAGCTCCCGCAAACCTCGGGAGGCGGAAGGTTCTTGAGCCAAGTACGGACAACACTGCTCCTGGTTATGAACACTTGTACTGACAAATCCGATAGAAAGCGCCAACACCAATCTCGGCTCACCTCGAAAAGCCCGGCCGTCCCCTCTAACATCTAAGCCAAAGAGACGCGAGGAGAATGAGAACAGCAAGCCCTCCATGAAAGGAAAGGAGCTCGAGACCAAGGACTTGAATCCCAAGGCGCATGGATATCGAAGTGGGCATGTTCCAACGAAGGAGAAACACACCATCGGCGTTGCCGGGACACAAGGACCCATTCAGATACAACCAGCGCCACCCCAAGAGTCGACAGAGATAACTCTCGACGAAGAATCGATCACCGCACTTGGAGAGCCAACAGCCGGTTCCCGGTCTTCACGACGTCGGGGAGCGGTGGTCAGCTATGCGGAGCCCAACCTGAGAGACAAGATGCGGCGCCCCACCAGTGAATTGATCGATGCCGTTGGAGGAAAGGGGAATCGCAGATCATCCGCGTTCCAGGCTGGCCGAGAAAGCTTGAGTGAGGAAGGGGAATGGCATTCTGCGCGCACCCTTCCGGCCGATCTCGCGCTCGCGGACCAAGACCCCTCCGCAGAACAGTTGTTGGCAATGGTGTCCCGACGGAAACGCAAGGTGTCATCGACGAAACAGCAAGACGACCCGTTTGATATGGGCGACAGCCTCGCAGATCTCTCTACCAAAGGGTCTAAAGAAGCGCTGGCTGCGGCAAGGCAGACCCGGCGGCACTCTTCCAACCCGAAGACAACGGGCCTCGCTGTGTCGCCTGGGGATGTAAATGTCAAGTCTTCTTTGTGGGCACAATCTGCTGCCAGTCGAACTGGGGGGATGTCTCCGGCGTCAACATACAGCTCGTTGGATGAGGATGGGGACACAATGAATATGAAACAGGTCCGACGTGGGCATCGCGTTGCAGCTCGGCGGAAAAGCATGATGCTCTGATGGTCGACTCTAATTTTTGCATGCGCAACTAAACAATCATGTATTTACTTTCCCTATAGACCGGGCTTGTTGCAGTTGAAGCACATATACCCTCGCGCGCGTCGGGTCTTGGAATTGAGTGTCTGTCTCTTCTTACTCTGTTCATGTAGATTGTCCAGCTAGAAGACCATCTTGTTATGCCCTGTGGTACATTCGCGCATACAATTCGCCCAATGCATGCAGTGTCCTAGTCTCCCCAACACCAAAGAAAGTCCTTGATGGTAGCCTGATCTGGATCACCAGGGTTGGAGGACAAGATCCAACTGGGTGGCATGATGTGTCACAGCTCTCAGCCAGAAATCCTAGGCGCTATCAAAGCGACTGATACCGGAAACCTCCCGGTGTAGGATATGAACAAGCCGAAACCATGTGTTTTGGGGGGTAAATCCAGCAGCCAAGCCGCTTGAGACTCATTTAGTTTCCTTCCCTTCAGGCTCAGGTGCCATGCGAATGGCTTTTAGACGGTTTAGGCATTTTCTCGTACGCATTTGGGCTCGGCTTCCTCTTCTTGCTTTTCTGTTTGTGATGTTCTGGACAACAAGCGTCGCGACCCTGACCCGAGGACCCTTCTGATGGCCGTCCAGGTGCTGGTCCTCGCCCGCGAGGGAGTGAGTGGCGCGCATGGTTTGCCCGGTTCATGCGAGGACCCAGGTCGTTGTCGCTGTCCGAATCCGACGAGCTGGAATCCGAGGACTCCGATTCGGAGCTACTCTCGCCCACGGGTCTGGATTTGTGGTAGATACAGCACACTGACACAAAGTGTTAGACTTGATTGTGACCGGGGATATGAGAGGAAAGAATTCACCCTTCGAGCTTTTCTTCCCCATCCCTTCATTATCAACGACATCCTCACTCCATCGGATGTGGCGAGCGGGAGAGGGCTCGGCGCTAGTCGACGAGGCGTCCTCGCCTCTTAGTCGGAGAGTCCCCGAAACACGAAGAGTGGAAGAATCGCGGGTTTCCGTTGTCGTCTGGGGCAGGGATCGGGAAGACAGAGGCTGGCGTGTTCGAGACATGGTAGGCGATGAAAGGGAAAGAGGAAGACAGGATGAGCTTCCGCCGGGGGGGGGCAAATATAGGGCCACACCGCCTACTGCACTGGAGGGTTCTACGGAGTGGCGATTCACAACAGTCCTACCTCTGTTAATTCTCTTGCGCTGAAAGCTTCAAAGTACATCATGCCAGGAAAACGGGAGATTGTCCTCGCTGGTATATTCTGCATGCCCAAGTCTCAAAGTACAGCAATTACGCCCGCCCTGGCTCGTGGCCTAAACCTCGTAGAGAGACCAGCCATCGAGACAGTCGTTTGCCGACACCAATCTCGCATCCCTTGCTCGTTCAGGGGAGCCAGCCGAGGCAGCGGGTGGCAACTCAGTGCGCAATTCCTGATCGAGTCATAGTTCATCCTCCTGGTCCATCTCCGAAGGCTTAAGCAAGCCCCCAACCTTCATTGCTCGGTCCCGTTCAGCTGCTTGAGCATCACGCACAGCCTGCTCGCGCTCTTCAGCGTAGAGCTCGGCATTGTCACCCGAGAACTCTTTCAGAGAGATCAAAAAGTCACGCAGGTGGGTCTTGAATTTGTTTAGGTCATCGGTAAATGTAAACAGCCCGACCACAAATTGCTTGATTTGTACGCTGTGTCATGTTTTAGCATCAGTAACTCGACTGGGGAGGGGAGAATCATACTCTTGGAGGTTCTTGAACGCATTCTGCAACAGATTTGCAACATACTCCTGCAAGAAATCTTTGTTTGAGGTTCCAGCAGGAGCTTGGTCAGGGCTGTAGATCGGTTCCTGGATCTTGCCAGATTCAACAAAGTAGAACATGCGTGACAAGAGCATGGCCTGGGGTTTAAATCCTAAAATAAATACACGGTGAGCAACGCATCTTGTCTGATGGCAAAGAACAATACATACCAGCCTTGTGGTCGCTATCGGTAACGACAAAGAAGACATCCTGGAGGATCGGAATGTAGAATTGTCGGAAGAAGATGCCCGAGGTCTGCATATCAGTCTCCGCCATGTTGTTCATCAGCTCCAGACACATGGTAAGACCAGTATTCTCCACTTCGCGGTTGTCATGTTTACTGGCCCACATGCAAGAATCGATCACAAATTTGAACTGTGTGGCATCAAGCTTCAAGAGCGCTGGGAAGCAGTACAGATTAATGGCCTGAAGCAGCTTGAAGAACTGGACACGATGTTCAGGGTATTCATGGAAATCTTTGTTGATCATCTGCAACGTGCAGTCAAAGATGCTTTCCATGATGGCTGGGACCTTGTCCTCCATGAGATTCTAGATGAAGATGTCAGAGAGCAACTGGCCCACTTGAGGTTAGGGAAACTTACGTGAAGCTTGTGGATGATCGTGGTCATGGCATTCAACACCTCTGCCTCGCGAGCGTCCGGGACGTTTTGGTTGTAGTCCACAAGGACGGCTTCAAGAAGCGGTGGAACCATGTTGTTATTGACCATTTCGAGATCGTCCGACTTCTCGACATAGGTGTCGATGAGTTTCAAGATCTCCTTTTTGATGGTTCGAAGCCCGCGAACCTTAGGGGTTTTCGGCGCAATGCTGCCTTTAAAACATGTCAGTCCCGAACCTCACAATGGGGTTGGAGCGAATTACCATCATGCGCAACAGCATCGTTGATGAGTTGGCTGGCGGCACGATACATGTTCAACATGTCGTGATAAATGCGGCCAATCTGCGAGTAGAAGTAGGTGCCAATGGAAGAACAAGCGGCGACGTTGGTCTTCATGATGTTACCAATGATCTTGATCGTGTCCCCATCCTGGAGAATCGTCGAGTCCTGCTTCGCTTGGGCGATGATAGCATCCCATGCCGAATTGGGCAGCGCCATCAAATTTTCGATCAGACGATCTTGGAGACCCTTTTGGCCCTGGGCAGAGATCATGTAGCCGCAGGCCTCGTAGAAGGTATGGATCTGCTGGGGGGAAAGATCGCAGGTGATCTTTCTCATGTTGCGAACAATTTCCTCAATGAAGGCTTCATTTTCACCAGGCTGGAGCGCCACGAAGTGGCGTCGGCATTTGTTGGCGATCTTGATGAAAGTATCGCACGCCATGTCCTGAACACCTACATGAGGGGGTCAGCAAAGAGGAGTCACTGTTTCTGGGAACAAATATACAAACCTTCGTGTGTTTCGTGCATGAATTCGAAGAGCTTGTTGACGACAGTCTTCAAGAACTTCCAGTGGGCTTTCAAAAACCGTGGATACTGACCCACGATGTACATGATGTTGCTTGCCACGACGGCCTTGTTGTCCTTGCCGCGCTTCTGTTCGGTCAGACCAAGGAGGTCCTTAATCACGGTCACCAGGAATCGTTTCTCGGTTTCTTCATTCATGGCACCGGAGATTGAGCCAATCGCCCAGCAAAGCGTGTTACAGTTCGCCCATGACCATTCGCTGCCATCAACTTGCTTCGCCAATTTGTCGATCATGATATTCTCGGTATCCACCACGTCCAGATGAGTGAGATAGACCAAGCACTCGCGGATCGTCTTGTAGAGCTGGATCGTGTCACTCTCCTTGACGAATTCACGCACAATCTCACCCTCGTCGTTCTCGACAATCAGAACTTCCTCAGGGCGAACCATTTTTTCAATCATGACCGTGCGCAAGTTTGATAGCACAGATTCGTACTTGTGCTTGCGAAGGGGATAGTTCGCCAGGGTGCTGGGATGGGGTGCGCCGCCATTGGAAAGACCGCTGACGCCCATGGTCACCAAGGGGTTGAGGTCGGTGATGGGAAGTTGCTGCATCTCTTCGTAGAGCTCTTGGACAAGTCGCGTCCAGTAATCGAGACAGATCTTGAAAACCTCTCGATCATCGATCTGGCTAATGCGGATGAGGTACAAATGCGCGTGTGTCAGGTAATCCTGATTCGGCAATCTCTCAATGAGCTAGAAACAGAGCGTCAGCATGATGAAGAATCAAGGTACTAGTGGACAGGTCATAACGTACATCCAAGTGGGCGCTGAAAAAGCTCGACAGGAAAAGCGCCAGGTTCGACACAAACTCTTGATCCCTCGAATTGCTCCTCGAATAGGTTTGCTTCAGGTCCATGGACAGTGGAATGACATTGGACACGGTGGTCAGGGTTTCCGTGAACATGTGCACCAATCGTTCGTCGTAGTTGTAGGGCGGCCCGATTTGCAAACCACCAATTTCCGTCAGGCACTTGAGCGTGACATTTCGGAAGTCGGGAACGTCCAAGAACCGTGTCAAGAGGGTGTTGATGATGGGGGTCTCGAAAATGTAACCCAGCGGAATCCAGTTCAAAAAGCGCAAGAGGGTTTCCAGGGTGGCCTTGACCAGGGACGGTTGGTTGGCCGTGTTGAGGACCTCGGAACACAGTTGGAAGATGGACGCAAATTCCTGGGTCATGGATGTCTTCAAATTCCTTGCCTTGGCGGACGTCATCTGGTCCTGCGAGAAGTCAAACACTTCCTCGGACAGCAACCGTAGGATGGCCATGTTGTTTTCGCAGATGGAGAGGCTGGCATGGCAGGAAGAAATGATCTCGTTGATGAACGTCGGCCAGTTGTGGGGCCATTCTTGCTTCAGAATGGAAACGAGGACCAGGTTAAGCTTGTTCAGAAAGGCGCGTTCGGTGCGCAGCTTCTCTTCCGAGTTGGAGTTTTCGATGATGAAATTGACGATGAAATTGCGGATCCCTTTTAGACGGTCAGCTTTCAGCACGTCGGACCATCACGAGGTGTGTCCATTGTTACCTTGGCATTGATCTCGGGGCAGGACCTTCCATCGGGTCATAATCACATCGTCGAGGACTTGGAGGGCGAGGTCTAATGGCGTTAGCAAATCTCTTTCTCCACCGGGGTGGTTGCGTCGGGACGTCAACAACACACATTTCGTCTGAGGATACGTCGCCTCCTCGAGAATGTTCCCCACGGTGACCCAGGCATCGGGGTTTTGTTTGAACTAGAAGGGATTAGGATCACGTCGTGTGGTGGCGGGCGGGCGCCACACTTACCTCAGTCAGAGTCTGCTGGGCTTGTTTTTGCTACCGCCATTGAGTGTCAGCATCCAATCTCGAGGAAGCATCCAAAAAAACAGTAGTGCCCGGAGAAACTGAACACAGCAGGGGACTTACGACATCTCCCTTGCCCTCATAGAAGGCTCGGACCGTGTTGTCCAGCTCTTGGATCGAAACAGACATCCCGCCGCAGTGAATGGCGCAGTCGCCTTGGATGCGAAACGACCTTCAGGACAGCGAGGCAGGTGACGAACGACAGAGGGGGGTGATGTTGAAGGAGCTGCAGCAGCGCGTTCTCCGTCGAGCGGGAAGGGATGGAAGGGGTTGGTGGTGGGAATAGGAAGGTGAGAGTGAGAAGAAGCACAGTGGGGTAGGGCGATCGGGATTGGAGGGGCTTTCGTGGGCAGCGCGGGAACCGGCAGGGAGAGGCCGAGGATGGACCGTTTTCCAGGCGGCTGCTCAGACGAAGACACGAAGGGCGGTTGATGGGGGGTTGGAGGGAAAGAAGAAATGGGGGAAGCTCTGGCGGTGAAGAGAAACGCGTTCCGGTTGTTGAAGGGCAGCAGGCCATCTCGGGGTGATGTATGGGGCTGAGTCAGCAGGTCCCGTCTGGCGCTGCACCGTAACCACGACCTGAGTACGTATCGTAGGACCATTCGGGGATCCATGGCCAGGCCGGGGAAGGTCATCTCGGATCCGATGTCATCTGCCTGCTTGCCGGGGACGGCTCTCTCCTCGTCCCCTCCATCACCTCTGCTCCCCTCGTCCGTCCGGCCCGCTCACGCCGCAGCGGCTACGGGTCGTTAGGCGAGCGCAGCATCACTCCCTAACCGCCCAATGCGCGAGGTGGGCGCCAACCCGGCCACCACCCGCGATTTGTCAGCGCTCACCCACAGACCGGGTCGCGCGCGGCCAGCTGAACCGCCGCTATTCTCGTGCGGCGTCTGATTGGCCGCGCGGAAGACGCCGGCGCTGCTGATCGCGCGCGCCACCCCCTTTCTCGCCCGCCCTCATATGATATGATTATTTTTATTCTTAGTTAGTGTGTAGGCACAGTACCTAGCTGCTGAGCACTCGTACGGTAGTACTACCACTTCCCCCCCTCCCCTCTTTCCCTTTCCTTTCCTTTCCTTTCCTTCCCTTCCCTTCCCTTCCCTTCCTTTCCTTCCTTCCTTCCCCCATCCCATCCATCCGCCCCCCCCAAAGGATGTGACTCTACCCTCGTACCCTCTCTATCTCTCTCTTTCTTTCTCTTCCTTCTTCTTCCCATTCCCCCTTAGCCTTTCCCTCTCTAAACTGGCTCGCGCTTCCCCGTCTGTTTTGCCGCGCTCTCATACACCATCACAATCTCATCTCCGGCTCAACAAGCTCGTGAGCCCCACTTGAGCCGGCGATCCAACGTACATCACTCGCCCAGAGAGTCCACGATAGAGCAAGAAATAAACCCCAAAGACCTCGAGTCGAATCGCCGACTCCCGGGCAATTGGTCTCCCAATCGGGTCTCCGTGGAGTGCAGCAGTGACCCGCCCCCGGCTCAGCGCCTTATTTCCAGCGCTCATCGCGGCTGTGAGGCGGCCAGAATCATTGACGGCGAGGGAGACGGCTCTGAATGTGGATCGCGCCCGCTCACGGAGGAGAATCAGTCCCGCGACGAATCCTGAGTCGCCGTTGTGAGCGTCTCGCCCCGTGCCAAACGTGATAGGAGCGGTCAGCCCTCGAGATGAACAGCAACCACGACTCCGGAACCGAGACAGGGACGGACCATAGTCCCTCCCGCTTTACAGCTGTCAATGGCAGGGACTCGATTGGGTCTGGCGCGACCCCGGCCGTTCCCAGTTCGAGCGGCCCGAACAACACCGGGCCCAAGCAGCCTGGGCTCCGTGATCAATGGGCGAAAAGCAACCATGAATCTGGAAATCGACCCGGTCATGACCAGGATGAGAGATTGTCCCCCAAGTCCTCCTCCCAAGGCGCCCCCCTCGAGAACAGAAACAAACGCAAGCGGTCAGAGTCGAGGGAGAGGTCCCTGCACAATGCAGAGGGACCCGATTCCTCAAAAAGTCCAATCCATCGTGCGGGAGACGACTGCAACTCCCACCCCAACGGGCCTCTGTCCGGCCCAGATCAGGAAGTTCGCCGCCCATCCACCGCACCCAGCCAAACGTCGGATACCAATGAGGGCCCTCCGGCGCCGTCTGCCAATGGTCCATGGCAGGAGTATGATTCTCACTTGGTCCACCAGGCACAGCGCGCCCAGCAGATTGATGCCTCCGAGGCGCAACTCGTCGATGCGCTGCAACGGGAGAATCACGGTCCGGAGTCTTCTCAGCGGAGCGTCAGCACCAGTCACTCCTTGCCAGGCTCGACGCCCAGTGTTCCGCCGGCCCCATCCAACGTCTATCCCCCAGAGCGGTCGACCGCCAGCTCCCAAGTCGCTCCGAAGAGGAAGCGAGTCTTCAGTAACCGAACCAAAACGGGCTGTATGACCTGCCGCCGGAGAAAGAAGAAATGTGACGAGCAGCATCCCGCATGTAAGTTCCCCATCCTTCCGCTGGACCATCCCGTTTCTCGGCTCCGGGGGCACGTGTGATTGAACATGTCTAATAACCGCAATCCAGGTAACAATTGCATTCGTGGTGGCTTCCTATGTGAGGGATATTCGTCGCGGAGTACCTGGCAAAAGCCTTCCACTTCAAAAACGCCCGTTCCGCTGCAGTCCAAAGAAGGCTATCCCGAAATTGGTGGTCAATATTTACCAGAATCCATTCCTCACCATGACCGACAACCTGGAATGACAGAGCAGGTCGAAGCGGGCAAGATGAGAACACTCGGCCTTGACGGCAGTGACCGATCTATCCCGCAGTACAACACCAGCCCGACCGGTGTAGGGTCCAGTCACGGGCCCTGGTCGAAACAAGGATGGCCAGCAACAGGGCATCCGGCTTATGTATCGGAGCATATGGCCAAAGCGGAATATCGAGAGGTTCCACCGATCCATGAATTGTCACGAGAAGGCCCACCCAAGTCGGACTATCCAGTGGTCCCGTCCATTCGAGACCTCTCGCATGGACGGCATCCCAAATCGAATATGCCCCTCTTCCAGGGTGGCATGGAGCAGCGACCAATGCCCGCGGCGACGATGAACCCTAACAGCCCGCAGGCTCAAGCCCGAATGGCTCTCAGCATCGAGCATCAACTGTCCGGGCACGCTTTGCCAAGTGACGACACGCAGAAAGCAATGATGATTCGGGGGGAGCGCTACCGACCATTCGACGTTCAGTTGGTAGAGGAGAGAGACCGGTGCAAGGCAGCATTATTCAAATTCAATAATGCCTGCAATCCGCTCAACGGGATCAGCTCCAAGGAGCAGAATCGTCTTCTCAAGGAGATTTTCGTTCCCCCATCAAGCTCCGTTGTCAACTCGCCCCCGGGCGCATCGCGTTCTGCAGGCTCCCTCGGAACGGGTGTCGTCGTGGAGGCCCCCTTTAAATGCCACTACGGTTACAACATTCACATTGGAGAAGATGTGATGATCTCGGAGAATTGCTTGTTGGTGGATGACTGTCCCATCCGAATTGGTGCTCATACCTGGATCGGTCCGAATGTTCAAATCCTCAGTTCCATGGCTGTGGTCCAGATGCAGGAGCGCAAGGGCCCCCAGAGTGCGTATATGGGACGTCCGGTCACGATCGAGGAAGACTGCTACATCGGGGCCGGGGCCATTATCTTCCCCGGGGTGCGCCTCGGTCGGGGCGCATATGTTGGGCCTGGGGAACTGGTCGCGTCCAACATTGACCCTTATCGATTCCAGGGAATGAAGCCACACTACATGTGATTCTTGTGATTCAAGTTCTTTTTACATGATCATGATCCATTATTATCTTTGCTGCGACTTTTTGTTATGTGTGTGTTCATAGCTTTTTTTTGCCACGGTGGTTCGTCATGCTGCATGTATATAGGTAATGTTTCCACCTGGCGAATCTACACGGAGGCGGCGTTCTGAATACTTTTCTCCATTCTTCTCTCTTCTTTTTCCCCCTTTGGGAATACCAAAAAGACACAATATGACACAAACGAATCTGAGACTGGGCTAGAGCCAATCCAAGAACTCTGGCACGAAGTAACTGAACACAATCCCTGCCCCTGCTCGCAGGATTCCCTCGGTGCTTTCGAAGGCCATTGCTTTGAGGTCAAACACTCCAGCTTTGGCACCCGCATGAATCATGGCAAATTCGCCACTGACCTGGTATGCCGCGACCGGGAGATCCTTGGCCATGTCCTTGGCATCCCGGATGATGTCCAAGTAGCTGCTTGCTGGCTTCACCATGATAATGTCGGCGCCTTCCGCAATATCTCTCTGAATTGCCCGTCGAGCAAGACCCCGGCCCCCGGGGGCAGCTGGTAGCACCGACGATCGCCGAATGATGGAACAGACCCCGCTGCATCCCGGAATGGGCCATACAGACAGCCGCTAAATTTTGCACTATACGACATCAAGAGCACGCGGTGCGCTACTCCAGCTTCGATCAGTTTGAGCTTAATGGCCCGCACCCTACCATCGTTCATGTCTGAGGGCGCAACGCAGTGTGCTCCCGCTGCTGCATAAGCCATGGCGACGTCGGAAATACGGTCGACCGATTGCGCATTGTCAAGGGTGCCGTCTTCACGAAGGATTCCGCAGTGGCCGTGGGATGTATATTCGCAAAGGCACACGTCGGTCACAATGTAGAGATGCGGGAAATGAGATCGAAGAAGACGGATGGCCTGGATGACAGGGCCTTCTGGGTCATCTGCGGCGGTCCCCAGCGCGTCTTTAGCGGATGGATGCAGTGGAACTCCGAATAGAATCACGGACCGCAGGCCTTTCCGGACAAGCGGGGTTAAGAAAGGAACCAGGCGGTTGATTCCCCAGCGGCATTGGTTCGGAAGGGACGGAATGGGGGTCGCCTCGTCGGGATTGTCGGTGATGAATAACGGGTATATGAGCATGTCCTACATTCCCCTCGAAGCATTAGCGGGGTGCTTGGGGGATCGAGTACAACGCAACAGGCGACGCACCTTTGTTAATTGTCTTTCGGCTTGCCAGGATCTGCTCAACGGATGGCTGTAGCCCGAGTGTAATTGACTCGAAATATCGCCGGATATGCTGACACTGGTTGCTGTCGTGCTGGTGTAGGATCGAGCGGTGGGTTGGGAGCGAGCCCGGGAGATTTGCGAGCTGCGATCATCGACATTGGAGTCCCGAAAGGCGATATCGGAGACGAGGTTAGAGAAGGACATGACGGAGGTGAATAATGTCTTGGTCTTGTGTAACCTTGGCGGGGGTGGAAGAAGAAGGAGAAGAAAACGAAGAATGGGGAAGTTCCTACGTAGTTACCGAGGGATCACTAAGGCGGAATCGGATCTGCCGTGATTGGCTCAGCGATGCCGTGCAAACATGACTGTACTTATTGTAGTTGAGGAGGAATGATATTATTTACACACCCCAATACACTCCGATCGCAGTAACAATACCCATCAAGCCCTCAAAGGGCGCCACCCTCGCCCATCCCCCACCGCTGCGACGAAAAACGATGGCCGCCAGCAACCGCCCCGGCACAGAGGCGATCATCATCGGGATGTTGTTCTGGTACGATGCAATGGCGTAGAAGGTCCCCAGGGACAGTGAGGTCAGGCTGTGGCTAGTGAGCATCAATCCTATCTGACATAGACCTGGAACAAACCTCATTGCCTGGATGGTGCCAGGACTCACCCCCTTCAAGGGTGAATTCGGGAGGCCGGCAGCTGCGGCGGGCCATAGCAGACTGTAGACGCCGCTGGCCAGGAGAGGGGCCGCTTGGAGGCCGAAGATATATTGAGAGAGGTGGTTTTCATGTTGCGATGTCATTTTTTCGGGTTCTCTGGATGGAGATCAATTCAATCAATGTTGGTTGCTGACTGCTCGAGCTTCCAACGGCTAAATTGGTTGGGGTTGGGGTTGTCAGCTGACGGGGGGCCTCGATTTTTCGACGAGTGATTCTGGGGATAGATAGATGGATTATCTGGCTATGTCAGCCTGGGTGGAATCCTTATATATGTAGAGGTGTGAGCGCCCTGGTGGATTGAGAATTCGGATATGAGATGTACCTATATATGGACCACTAGGCAACCTAATCCTTTGGTCTTCGAATCCGAACGGATTTCTTGACTCAAAACTTAGGACCACCGCGGCCGAGAGTATGCTGAGCTAGCAGAGGTGTGATCGGTAGATACGAGCTACCCATCGCATCGCCATGATCAACAACAATGCTAGGAAAGACCATTTGCTTCCTACTGGGAAGCTAGGATGACCGCCCGCGGGCGATTTATAACTGCATGGCCAAGCCAGAGTACCAGATGTTTCCACATGTTCCGATATGGTGAGATAGTAGGTTGGCTTGGCCACGTATACCTTAACCGTGTCAATGGCGAACAGGTGTTAATTGGCCTCGTTGTTTGACCTAGGATGACCGTATAAGTACACCTTCCGAGCGAACTCTGGCGGATCCAAGAGATCCGAGTGACCAAGGTCGTAAGGTTCCTAAAGATCTTACAAAAAGCATTGATCACTATTATATACGTTTCACTGGATATTAAATCACTCCAGGGGTTCACATCCTAAATCCCAAGGATGCAGCCTAGTAGCTGGTGTACCCATTTCAGCAAACTACTATGACATTACTTTTGTTTCGGGGGGAAACCCAAGGTCGGAGATCACCTCATAAAGATCCCCCTGTTGAAGTTAGAGTCATAAGTGAGAATGTGCGAGGTAATATGTAGCACTCACTCATCCCCATCTTTACTGTTGAGGAAATGAGTACCCAAAACGTATCATGTGACCTTCCTAACTGGACACTGCTCCGGATTTCAAGACTCGGGAGAGGCAAAACGCGCCAGCAAGGATTCTGGCTATAACCTTAAATACTATGTATCTTTGAATGAGATAATGCGAGGTTTCATAAGCTCTACGTTATATGAGAGTAGTTTGAAAAGCACAGGATGTAATAAAGTATCTGTACTCCCCTTATCTGAATCTAATTAAGCCCCGGTTAAAGACTTTTATTTTTGAAAATCTATAAACTATATCATGAATTGATTAATATAGGTTAATCGGAGGCTTAAGAGGACTTCTTTCCGGGCTGTGTTATATGTATGACGCATAGTATACATCAGACTTGGGGGAGATTAATAACCCTAATCCGGTTATTTCCATACGGAGTCGTATCTATACACTATATATAGGCTTTTGTACGGGTATTGGTGTCAGGATAGGTAGGGAAGGAGATATTCAAATAATGCACGGAGTTCGGAATAAAAATATTACTCGAGGGTTCAGATATATATTTTTTCAAAATATGTAGGCGGAATGGGTGCATTTTATACATTCTGACCACAACCAAACACAGTCACTATAATCCATTGGTTATAAATATCCTAGGAAAATCCAGGCTAGAACAACGCCAAAATACTACTAATAAACCCATAATTACCCATAAGCTTAAATCCTCCCTAAGGGGTACTTTAGCCTAAGACCCTGGATCACCGAGTATCAAGGATATAGACCCTCCCACTACTAAATAGTAGTAGGCTCCGTATACTATTACCGACCTAGAAAATTTAACTGTACTAGAACAGCAATTTGAGAAGGAACTCAAAAATTTAACCTATAGAACAACTCCACGAATCCCCCTCAAAGACGCTATTGGGATAGTAGCGCAAAGTTACTGTTCAAGAGAGAGATCAAGTTGAAGGATTTTTCTTAATTTATACTCCTGTATAACCGCTAAAAGTGCGAAGAGTAGCTCCCCAATCTTTATCATCTATTCAAGGGAGCCTAATATCTAATTAGGTATGAAAGTAGTAGAAAAAGATTCCTACTATAGTTACATAGATAATCCTTATAGGCAGAGATTATACAATATTCATTACAATAAGACAGTTTAAGAACTCCCCTAATAGTGCACTATGTTAGACCTATAGTTAGGAGGTTCATATATTAATATTAGAAAACTACTTTCTATAAAAGAACTAGGAGAGGAGAGCCTTAGCCTTCTTCATTAAGCTTTATATGCTGGGGATATATGCTTAACTTAATAACAGACGAAAATTATACAGAAAAATCTCTCTATCTTAAAAGGACAATCATAATCTCCCCTCCACTGCAGTGAGTCCTAATATTTCACTTAAACCCCCATACTTAGAAAGTATTAGATGGGATAGGAACTGACCCTATTATTCCAGGTAAATATAGTAAACTAGAGGTAATAATATAATTGTTTATATTTTTGTAGTCAACTAACGGAATATAAACTAGGGCTAAAATAAAAACCAGGAAAAGCCAAGTGGTAGACTAGAATATAATCCTAGATATATATACTTAACTATACTAACTAACCTCTTACTTGTTCTCTGTAAGGTCAAAGACGCCATAAATAACATTCTATTGTAAAGTAGTTCTAACTAACGCGGTAGGGAAAGTCAAGTGTTCTAACGCCTCCCTAAACCTTTAAAATTTGGTGTAAAACCACATAAGTACAGGATAGACGCCAAGAGACTATAGTAATGAAGGAGTTTTATAACCTACATACTAAGTAGTATCTATAATAAGGTTAACGAAATAGGCTGTTCAACTTCCTAGGGAAAATCCTAGAACGTTATTACCAAGTAATCGCCCCCTAAAGTCAGACCCCCAACGCTGCCCCGTTGTGGGTCCTCCTCAGTCTAATGAATTTTCAGTCTAATGAATATTTTTCTTCCACCCACCAACTTTTGAAGCTATTTACAAATACCACCCACGTCTATCGCTAGTATAAAGTGGCTGGCCGTCGTCTCCATTGACCCATTCAAGCTCTGCCTCTCTTCTCTGGTTTTCCTGCTCCCTGATTTGAGCTTGGCGGCTGATTTCATCGCGCTTCTGTTTAGCCTCACGTTCCCACTTCCGCCTTTGTTTCTCAGCCTCCTGGATATCCCGCGATTGTATGAGGGTATTCGAGTCCCTGACAGTAAGAATACCACCTTTACCTACCTGGCGCTTAGATTTAGGGGCGTTGGCCGCCTCCTGGTTGGTAAGAAGGCGTGATATATCAGCGGAGGACTAGGCAGCCAATTCCGCTTGGGTAAGACTCCCTTCATAAATCGCCTCTAAACGGCGCTTTATTTTCGCCAAATCAGGGGTAGTATTAGCTGAGAAGCTCTTTCTGACCTTAGCAATATTTTTCCGTAGTTTTGTGACTGTTGTTGGCGGAGAATTGATAGTAGAACTTGAGGCTGGTGGTAGAGTTGGAGTCCGTGGTTGGGATGCATCCAATATATCCTCATCTTCCCCCCTATCGTACTCTCTAAGCTCGTATTCTTTCCCTCTGTCATAGACTACTAGATCTGGTCGTTTATCGTCTCCACGAAGCTCTTCACAAATAACCTCTGGATCGAATGGCCAAATCCCACAATCTTTGAATGAATGTCGGACGGTTGAGCTTGTGAAGGTCTATACCCGAATTTTGTGGATAGAGCGAAGAAAGTCTGCTTTCTCTATAACTGAAGCGCCCCATTTATTTGCCTAGTTATTGTGCTTACGATAATAGTGCTTGTATGTGATGACGGTCGTGGCTCAGGGGGAGTCGGAGACCGGCATGGCAAAGACCTGGAATCGGGGATCACTAGGAAGAGCAGAAGAAGAAGCGGAGAGAGATGATGATGGTATTCCTAGATTCCCAGAAGGGAAAGGTCTATCTACAACGGCGGTGGGCGCTGACACCTCAGGCACCCACTCACCTTCATCAGTATGCGAGGAATGGGTGTGAATCAAGTAGTTGAAGTCGGTATGTAAGCTTTCATAGGAAGCATAGTGGAATAATCCTATTCTAGTCATAGAAATTAACAAAATCGCACGCCTTGTGGGATTTATGACCGTCAAAAATAAGAAGCCTATAGTCCGTACGGTGTAGAAGTCGTGGCTTAGTATGTTCGTCAAAATATTGAAGCTATTGGTAGGCGCGTACCTATATTAAAAATTGACAATTATTAGCCCTCTCTCCCCCTACCCCCTAAATAATTAATAGAGCACTTACTTCATTATTCCACCCTGTCTCTGACGTACCAATAATATAATCATCTAGTAAATCTGGCTGGTTCCGGAACTAGTTCTCAAGATGGACTATGCCTGCGAATAGGATCATTGGGGGCATTAACCACCCATCTGCTGCAATGCATTCGACTGTAGTCACTGTTTCTGCAATTCCACCTGTTGGTATAGGCATCGTACGATCCCCAACCCGATTTGCAACGCGCTGAGGCTTTCCCTGACCGAGTTAGAAGCTAGTTTCGTCAAAATTGTAGATATTCTTTGGCCTAATTTGGTATTGCTGTAGCACCACATCTAGGCGATAGAAAAAATCCTCAATATAGGTTAATCGCTCTGCATCTATTCGCTCTGCTTCCATGGTTTTTTGGGTAGTAGGGACGTAGTCGTTAGGGTGGCGTTTTAGAAATCTATAAGCCTAACAATTGCCAACGCGTCGCGTAGATCCACTCCGCTCCAGAATCTCATTTGCTGTAGCCTCGACCTCTACTGCGGTTGGTAGAAGGTTTGCACGATAAAGTAGATCTATCCAGCTAGTTAATGCTCGCTCTTGAGGCTGATCGAGGCATTTGTTAGGGCCCTGGCGCGCCGAACGAGATGTGCGACCATGAACGCGTCGTAAGAGTCGCTGGTAGTCAACCCCAAATTCCCGTGCGATCGCTGCAATTGTAGGCTTCCCACGATCATGGTAGGCTTGTAAGGCCTCCTAAATGAGATCATCGCTTTTATCGAGTTTTTTGGGCATTGTGGTGGTAGGTAATAGTAGGAAGAAGTTGGTGGGTGGAAGAAAAATATTCATTAGACTGAAAATTCATTAGACTGAGGAGGACCCACAACGGGGCAGCGTTAGGGGTCTGACTTTAGGGGGCGATTATCTAGATAAAGTATGTCCTAATGAGTATACTGTACAGGGAAGGTTACTAGTAACGGTACTTACATAGGTTACATATAGTAGATAGATAATAGGTCTAATAACCTTCGCTAGTATAGCTTGTTTAACTTAGGAATTAGTATTATAACTAGATAGGTTTACTAGATAACTATTATTATAGCGTCGCTAATAGGCTAGGACAATAAGGTAGGCACTTATTTATTTAATTATTTAAGTCTATATTTCAATAGTTATAATACTTTGATTGATAAGTATATAAAAGACTACGTCGAAGGGCGTTATAGTTACTAACTTCTATTTATCAATAAATATAGGTCCTATAAGAAATATAACTTAACTATTATCAATAATCGGATTATTCTTTACTACTTCCCTTTCCCTTCTAAATTTACTATCTTTAAGCTCTTTAATTTCAAGCCCTTTTAAGTATATAAGTACTACTATTAGAGAAAAAATAGATATGCTAGAGAATAGGGTAGATTAGTTATAGAGTAGGATTTTCTTCGTCAAATCTATATAGCTCAAATATAGACCTCCATATCTTTAACGATCTACATATATTTAAACACTATAGGCTCTAGCCCTTATATTTCCTAATGTTAGACCTAGTAGTATATAATAGAGGTAAGCAATAAAAGCTCCTAGAATAGGCTTTTTATATGTCTAGCTAGTAGAGAAAGGGAATATTAAAGGGAAGAGAACTAATAAGACATATCTACACCTAGAACATTATCTACGTTAAATTCAGTATTTAACTTACTACTAATAACTACTGAAAAATTATGACGAGATATATATCTCTATATGAGGAAAGAGATTCAGATAATTGTACTAAAATGAATAAATTAAAGAATCAGGTTTAGATTTAGGAAGTATCCTATAAACCTAACTAGCGGCCTAGGTATCTACTAACTTTACTACTAAGGGAACTAGACGTAAGCTAATACTAAAAAGACTGTGTACTAGTTATTTAAAGGAGGTACTTTATAAGTTAGGGACTTAAATAACCTTTTTTTCTTTTTTTTAAAAAAAAAAATTAGGATATAGTAGAGGCTTAGCAATCAAGGTAGAAGTATAAATATAAAGCTTAAGAAGTTAGGAGCTAAAATACTACGTCACGTCAAAATAAGTAAAAATGACACTCTCAAGGCCATAAACTAGTATCTTATAGGTACTCATAGTACCTAAAAGAAGTAGTTAGACCGCGCTACGCACGGCTAGTTTGCTTATCTAAATACCTTGACCTCAGATAACTAGTCGGATAGGAAGGGGATTTACTGAATATAAGACTTAAGCTAGTCAATACTAAGACTTCGAGGGCCTACTCCGCTTATGTAGAGGAGGTAACGAAATAGTTAGGTCTAAGTATTAGATAATAAGAGAGATTAACAAGGTTGCTATTTATCTAAATAGTGGCTAAGGATCATTAGGCGCTCTAGCGTTCGAATTATACATAGTTTTTATTTTATATTTTCTTTCTCTAATAAGAAAACCTATTAGACGAATTTTTAAAACTACTTCCTACTACTAATACTACTTACTATACTAGAGTCGCCTAAAAAAGAGAGATATAGAGGAGCAACTTAATTAGGGTTTCGCAAATTTTTATAGTAGTACGGCTATTAGAAAGGTCATAGCGAGGCAAACGTTTAGACTATAGGCTAAGTTCCTAAAAGTTATCGATAGGGTAAGAAAATATATGAGTAGTCGCTCTCTATACACCCACGCACTACTACTGCCTTTCGACTAATCAAGGGGATTAAAACTAGAGTCAAGCAAAAGTGTAAGGGTACATGTATGAATGATATTATTATAGTTTTATAATAAGTAATAGCTATAGAAGCCTATTATATTACTATATAATTATATATGACTATTATTTAAGATAAGAAAAGCCTAGTTGTTCTCTCTATAGTAACGGAACCATTTAAAATGATCGGTTTATTCAAATACTATAGTAGATAGGATAGAGAGGAAGCCTAATTCACCATTTATATAGTAATGTATTACTTTAATCTTAAGTTATTAGGGTTATTAGCTAGTATACCTTATGCCTTTTAGAATAACTATTAGGTATCCATTTATATAAGGTATTAGAGTAAGAAGACTAACCTACATAATAGCCTTTAATAGAATATATGATCTAGCTAAGAGGACGCTCTAAGTATATAACAAATAGAATGATTTTAATAATGGTTTTAACTATTTTTGACCCATTTATAGTAAATCATGTATGGAATTTATTACTAACTTATTATAATAATAAAACGTAATGTAATTCCCGGATAATTAGGCCACCTAAGACGGTGGCCCAGGCGCTCTGATGTCGCTAGGTCTAGAAAAGTTGTCTGAATGTTGATGGTTCGAACAACTGGCGATATCTTAATAAAAACGCAACCTCAAGGGCTCAAAATTTCAGGAATGATGGACGGTGAGCTTCTGAATGCTCATGGGAAGATTGAAGCGATTTGATAAAGGTTTGGTGGGAAAAAATGAAGTCAAAGTGATGATGGACTTGCACAGGTCCTGCAGCAGGATCCCGACCCTGTCTGGTATAAAACCAAAACAGAAGCCGGGCTCATAACCTGATGACTGTCGTGGCTCAGGGGGAGTCAGGGACCGGCATGGCAAAGACCTGGAATCGGGGATCACTAGGAAGAGCAGAAGAAGAAGCGGAGAGAGATGATGATGGTATTCCTAGATTCCCAGAAGGGAAGATCTACAACGGCGATGGGCGCCGACACCTCAGACACCCACTCACCTTCATCATTTATCCCTATGACTACTAGTCGAACTAGGGGTAAATTTCGACTACTTATTCTATAATGGCTATAATAGTCATTTGGGGACTGATTTTGATCAATTATGCGCTAAAAACGACATTATTACAATTTGTCCATTCGTCGCATCTATTATAGCCCTTAGATATAGGCTATGTTGCTCCCCTAAAGCGCGTATATAGGGGCCTAATTGAGGCTAAATCGCGATGCAATATTAGCCATATTAATAAGCTTGATTTCCTTGAAGCTTTCCTATAGGCCCGCGTAGAAGCATTTAACTATTAACCATCCAAAATGCTTTCGAAGTAGCTGGTTTAGTGCCACTTAATCTAGGGAGGGTCGTTTCAAAACTTAATGTTCAACTTCGGACGCTAACCCCCTAGGTGGTCGACTAGGTAGTCGACTGATCGAGCGCGTAGAGCCCTAAAAGGCTAAAGAATCCTAAGTAATTAGATCACTAAGGTTTATTAATCAAATGCCTGATTAGTCGTCAATTACAAAGCGGCAGAAGCCCTATATAGAGGCAAATCGACCAGGTTATCAAAGCGACCTAGTTTGCGGTATACAATTTAGCAATTCTTCGCTACCAAATCTATGATTTAGGGGCTATAAATAGGAAAAAGAAAAAAAATGGCAAAAGCGCAAAAAATCTACAAAGCGTATTGCCTAATCAGAGGCATTTAGGGATCATAAGGGTAGGGAGGCATTTAACAGTCTAAACTAGGCTACTAAAGGCCAAAAACGCTCCCTCACGGTGGACATAATAGAATGCGTTGCCCTAATAGGTGTTACAGGTTGACCCTGTAACACGCGCTACGTAGCGTACGTAGCTGTTGTCCTGTCTCTGTCTGCTCGATTACTCAGCATCTATCCTGTACTTAGTCTGTTTACCCCTGATCTGGTAGTTCCCCTCTTCAGCAATTCCATCTTGTATCCTGGGAGCTGACAGCTATTGCCGTACGTCTGTTAAGACACGACAAACCCTAACAATAGGTCTGATAGGTAGAAATTTGAAATTAATGACGTTGGTAGTATAATAAATCAATTTAAAAGAGTTGTATTTGGTCCCCTGGCCCACTCGCCTGGGTGGCCAAATCAGCTGGGAATTAGTATGTAGAAGATTTCCTTTCTTTCCCATATAAGTATAATTAACGCTAGAGCTTATAGAATACTTCTATGTTAAGGTTAGATTAAGGTATAATCCTCTAAGGGGATAATTTCTAAATAGGCTTTTACTTGTCATTTCTTAATAATATCTAGAACTATACTGCCTTAAATATATTGAAAGAACACTATTATTAGATTCTTATCACCATTCTAAGCGCTCAATAGAGTATAAAAACTAAATATTACACTCTCTCTTTAACACTTTATAGATATAGAATAATTAACCTAAAACTCCTTAGTTTAGCTGAATACACTTCTAAATAATTTTATAAATAACTGTACGTAAATTACCTTTTAAACCTTATAAGTTACTTCTCAGGCTTCTAACATGATTATCTAAATTTAATAATAGTTTATATTGACAGGTCCTACTACGGAAACATATGTCAAAAGTCCTAAGGGCCTATAATATAAATAAAAACTACTAGCCAAAAGCTACTAATTCACAGGCAAAAACTATAACAAATAGTATAAACCATTAGGATCCTACTAGACTATTAACCTGAAACCTTAATAATAACTTAGATGTGTTAATCTATTTTGACTCTTCACAGTAATTAGATCGTAAGCGTATCGCTTAAGCCTCCTCAATTAATATTCTTATATTCATATTATATTTTATATTTCCTTGCTTAGAACTATAGGTCTAATTAATCAAAGGTATTTAAAATATATAAGGGAGGACCTTTAATACCTAACCATAAGAATGATAAACGAATAGAAAGTAGAAGAGGTTAAAGATAAAAAACTCCCTAATAGTAACTACGTAGTAAAGTGCAAATGGTAGTTAGCCCTTAGAATATGATTAATAAGTATTAGAAATGGATAGATATATGTATAAAAGAGTAATTATAGAATATCATATCGGAAGTAAGCTAAAAAAAATTATCAAAGACTTATTCTTATAGAACTTCTACTGATTTATAGACTAAACTATTATTAGTATGGAGATATTAACAAAGAAAGGAGATTGTTCTAAATTAACTAGTATAGCTCCAGTTATAAATTATAGCAGAATTGAAGTTTACTATCTCTGTTTGGCAAATAATAATAGTATAGTATATAGTAAGGGTATTTATAAATTATATTTCGTAGAACTACCTTAGTATATAGACTATTTATAGCTTCATATTATATTTACGCGAGTTCTAATGCCTTATACTTTAGCTTAAATATAGTAAAACCGTAGCCTAAGTATTGTAATGCTAAATAAGCGCTAGAATGATCTTTAACCCTTATTATATAAGCGACCTACGCTAAGTAATAGATTTCCTTATCTTAAGCCCTATAGGCCTATTAACCTCTAAAACTAACTCTACTAGTATAAGAGCCCTTGGTGTAAGTAGTAATAAAGCCTAATTATCCAACGTAATTCACTACACTGGTAGCCATACTAGCGAGCTAGCTACAAAGTGGCGATTACGCCCTAACGTATTGAATTCTTCATTTGAACTAGCTACTGTACTGCATATTAACGGATATCTAGAGTTTGAATCATAGTTTTCTCGTTACTACGTTTAAAAAGGGGTTTGTAAGAAATTTTACGTGTTAATATACCATAGCTTAAGCTTATATAACTTATGATCGACGAAAATAGTACCTAACCTATCTATTATTTAACAAAACTAGCATTCCGATAGGACTCATATTTACTACGAAAGTAGTTATAAGAGCTTGATGCTATTGTTAGACTAACTTTTTATAGCTAGAAAATCGTGAATAGCCATATGGACAGAATATACAGGTAAGATAGGATTTATACTTCGCCCTAACTATTATCTCTAAAATGAGAACCTACTACTAATAGATGAAAATAACCTGATATAGAAAACTACTATTTCACTACAACTACGAGCCAAGGTGTAAATTTCGACTACCAGTCTTTGATAGCTTTAGTAGTTATTTAACCGCTTATTTGGATTTGTTATACTCTAAAGCGATTATTCTTATGGATATGCCTTTATATTCGTCGTATACATTGTAGACCTTATGCATAGGCTATTTAATCCCCCTAAAGCATATATATATAGGGAGACAATTAAGGCTAAAGTGTGATAAAATATTAGTTATATTAATAAGAGTAATTTCCTTAAGTACTTCTATAGGCCTATGTAGAAGTATTTAAACTATTAACTATTTGAAGTGGTTTCTAAGTAGTTAATTTAATCCTATATAATCTAGGAAATGTTAGTTCAGCCTAATAATTAACTTTTAGAGAGGAATTTTAAAGTAATAAAATTAAAAAAAGGCAAAAGCTCTAGAAATCTAAAAATCGCGTTACAAGACTGATAAATTATGACGGTGGGGGGATATCTGGTAGTCTAAACTAGACTGTCAAAATGCCCCATAGAATGAGCTTCTTTACCTTAGCTATTTAGACGCACCACTATAATATAGCGACTATCATTAAGTTAGCTATAATAACGCATTGCCCTAATAGGTGAAAATTAATAGCAATAGCAGTCTAATGGTTTGATTTAAATATTTTATCATTGGTTAGGTAGCTAGGGTACCAGTATAACCGGCTCTCTAGTAAATTATATTATCTTAACCTGCTTCATTAATCTTAATACGGAATAGTCATTCTTTACTTTGATGAGCTAATTTAGAAACCCCTAATATTCGTTAATTCGAGGTATTTGTTAATATATATTCTAGCAAAAATCTGTATTTGATTCTTTTCTTATCAATGCTATCCAAGTACGGGTTTAATGATGAACTCTAGTTTTATAGTTCTAGTAAAAAGATTAAGGGTATTTATCAAGCCTTTACGAGTAGATATACACATAAGCTATTGGGGTTCTGGGTATTAAAGTAATACGTAATAAGAGACTATGGAGTTTTACTTCTCCAGGATGTTTCAAACATTAATATAATTATAGAATTTAAATTTGAGTTAAGTAAAGGTAAGAAACCTTTTTCTTCAGCCTTTTTATGGGAAGTATTGGTTATTCTGACGCAGTGAAACAGGGCTAACCCACAGATCCTAGCTAGAACTTAATAGAAACTTTAGTTAACTCATAAATCTAGACAAGAGTTTTAACGTGTAGATAAGGTGAGTAGTCTACTAATCTATTCTTTAAAGTGGGTCTAGTCACACTTAATATTAGTAGCATTCGACTAGTTTTTACTTAATATATGAGTACTATATCCAGTGATAGTTCTACTCCACATGTTAGCTAAGTATATAGTAAAGCTTAAGTAGCTATTTGTCCTACCATTAAAAAGTTATAATTAAGAGTTAACTAAGGGGGTATCTTTAAACTTACTTTCCTTATAGGGATTATCTTAGGGGTTCTCTAAGATTCAAGATTTAGTCATTAACCCTACTATAACGTAATTCCGGGGTGAGTGGGCCACCCAAGCGAGTGGGCCAGCCCAAAACACCATAGTAAATGCATTATATCACAACTGGATATTTCAACAACCAAAGGTTAAGTTTATTTGAGTATTAGTATGATAGTATACAAATGCATGATAAATAGTATCAACAGACCTAAATGTAAATTAAAATAGGACTTCCTTGGATCACCAAAAAATACAGCTATAGAGACGACAAATATATGTATCTGAAGCACAAAATCTGATTAACTTTTTAAATCTCATAAATAGGCTACATATGATCCAAAAAGTACCATCTTATCATAAGACCTCATATTAAGGGATGGTTGTTGGGAGATTGAGTTGTAAGACATCCGATTTACTATGGTGTTTTGGGCTGGCCCACTCGCCTGGGTGGCCCACTCACCCGGGAACTACGTTAGTATCTATCCTCTTTAACGAACCTAGATTGATAAGTTCCTACGCCTTAAAGGAGACCCTTAGTTTCTAAAGTCATTTTGGGTTTATATAATTAATTCCCTTAATTCGAATAATTTATTAGTCTTTCTCTCCTTTTCCAGGGCTCCATATTTGAAGGCTCTATAAAGGCTAAAAATAGAGCCTAAATAATATCCACTAGCCTAGTTTCCGCTAGCTATTGGTTAAAAATTACTTCGAGCAAAAGTAAGCCCTCGTATATATGTAAAGTTATACCTATGGCTTGGTAATCTCGCTATCAAGTGGCTAACGAGTTGTTTAAAGATATTTAAATAAAAGTAAGGTATCTCCCCTCCCTGGATCTCTAGAAATTCTCTTAAAGTAATACAGCTACATGACCTAAATATATATATATATATATATATATGCAGTATTACTCATATGTTAAGAATAACTACAAAGACCATTAGATGGAATGGAAATCGAAAAGGCCCTCTTCTTATATGTTTAAATGGTATATTATAAGACTACTGTGTAAAGGGGTTCCGATTTGCTAAAAAGTGGACATTCTGTAAAGGAAACTAGACGTGTATCTCTAGAAGGATGAAGACACTAGAGTTTTCTAATATCTGGCCGTTCGAGAATACTTCCCGAAAATTGTTGACAAGACCTGGAGATTTTTAAGGGTTAACCACTACATACGAATAATATCATTAAGGGTATTTTAACAGCTATCGGATCGGTTCCTAATTCATAATACTATAGATATCTAAGGTTTATTAACTCGTAATAAGCAGATAGTGCAGGACGATTTTAGTACTATTCATGACCTAGTTTTACCCTAGACTTATGGACTAGGTGGGTAGAATTAAAGAGGAAGATTAGAAATAACGATAAGGGCGAGAGCAAAGCTCTACTATAGGAAGAGTAGTCAGACTTCAGAGTAATTAAAGCCAGATGGGTACTCAACAAGCTCAAGAAAAACTATTTGATAGAGGTCAGATTTCAGTAACTAGGGGATATAAAGAGCTAGTTTAGGTAGTTAAAAAAATATATATATACACTTCTATCGTTCTAATTTCTCCGGGGTTCTAATTAGTTAATTCCGTTCACTACCTAAAGATAATTAATTAATTATACCTCTTTAGCCTATTGATTCTTGATTAATTTTTACGTTCGCCTTTGCTACTACCCCCTGACCACTCTTACAGCGATCGTATAGTAGAATAGTTTCCTTTCCTTTTCTTTCTTTTCTTTCTTTTCTTTCTTTTCTTTCTTTTCTTTCTTTTCTTTCTTTTCTTTTCTTTTCTTTTTTCATCCGTTCATTCTTTTCTACCCTCCCCATGAACTTGCTACTACCATTCGCTTTAGTTTCCCATTGTTCCCTGTTTATGACCTGGCCTACATTTCTTCTATTCCACTTAATATTATTATAGACTTCTTATTGTTATCGACTCGCCTTCTACGTTGGCTCGATAAAAGTCGATAATAAATATATTATAGGCCTATGGGTATACTAACGACCTATCTTGTCCCTGTATACTACGTTTCGTTATAGTTGACCTGTAGGCATTCGCTACGCTGCCTAGAGTGAGTGTGAGTGGTATTGGTATTTCTGCCACCCTCTCTACCTTAAACGAACTTATAGAAAGTCAAATAATCCTTTGATATAATTATCCTACTATAAGGTAAAATATTGTGTATAGGTATAAGACGTCTTTGCCTGAAATCTAATGAACCTACCAATATCCAAATGTTACTCTAATTTTTAGAGGTGAA
This sequence comes from Penicillium riverlandense, assembly GCF_028828495.1. Lineage (NCBI taxonomy): Eukaryota > Fungi > Ascomycota > Eurotiomycetes > Eurotiales > Aspergillaceae > Penicillium > Penicillium riverlandense. Next base: position 3,072,791 of record NW_026643199.1, read on the forward strand.
GACGTCTTGGTTATCATAATTAATAGCTATAGAAGAACTAATAAAACCCCTTAACTTGAAGAGGCTCCTATACTAAATGTTAGTAATCTTATTTCGATAACATTTTCTACCTTTTATTAGAGACAGACTAGTGGTTATTTCCAATAATCCTTATATGCTAGAACTATGCTAATCTATAATATCTAGGAACGTCTATATCTTCACTATTATTAAAATACCCAATAAGTGTAGCTTTTAGAAAGAAAGGAACCTTGGTTAAACTAAGATAAGTAAATTCTATTTACTACTGTAGCGATTTGCTAATGATTTACAGAGTAGCAACCTAAAATTATAAATGTTTATAATTTTTATTAATTTTATTACCACTTTATAGTAAAAACCCTAGTTTTGTAAGAACTTCATAAATAGTAAGAAAATATAACTAGGTTTTTACTAGCTTCATATCTATGCTCTTACTAACGTGCTATACGAGCCACCCGATCACGTTTAAGCACTATAATAAACGCGACAGTTCACAATAACGTTGAATCTGCTTGATTATTGGTGTAATATTATTGTTTACCATAAAAACAGCATGGTTTGCCTGAAATTCGGATTGAAATATTATTTTACCATATTACCAAAAGATACTCGGCGATATAGTGTTTTGACGTGATCGGTCGCCTGTGAAATACATTGAGATATATGAATATATGTTAAGGAGTGAACCTAAAAGCCTTATCTATCTAAAAGTTATAGCCTTCTAAGAAATCTTTTATAATTATCAATATATTCTCTTACATATTAAGGAAAGGTGCAATGATCGCAAAGTATGTTCAGTAGCAAGAGAGCCAAACAACTACAGATGTTGTACGAGTGTGTTTAGGTGTCGGTTCCGACCACGGGTTGGTAGCTTGGAAAGTACCTATTAAGGTCATTATGTACTATTTAAAGTTTAATAGATCAATAAAACCCTAGGTCTGTTAGGCAACTAAGTTAAATACTTCGTATTGGTAGGCTATAGCGAATCTCTATTACCATTAACTCATAAACAGGTATTTATCACCTTGAAACATTAATCTAGATAATAGTCTAAAGGAAATAGGCTCTAGCCAGGAGGATAATTACGTATGGAACTGCTAGGCTAATTTGCTAATAGATTACTATAAGAAAATAATAAACCTATTCTTAACTAGATGGATATAAAGCCCATAGTGTAAATCGTAAAGAAAAAGTACTAACTATTTATAAAAACTAAACTGTAATTATTTATTCGCTTATACTATAGTTCAATATATATTGGATAAAGATAGACTGTATACTGAAGAGCCTAGTGGAGACCTATTAACTTAAACATATACTATTCAAGTAGTAGATAATTGATAACTTTAGTCTTACCTATCTTTAGGGGCGTTTCTATATATCTCTCTTCAAGAGAGAGAACCTACACTGAACCCTTAGTATATTTTATTATAACGCTCTAATTGTATATTACTTTAGCTATAATTATATAGAAGAGCTCTTCTTGGAACTCGATCAAATTTATCTCTCAAGGGTGGTTATAGTTCAGTATGTGTATTATATTAGTAATTATCTTAACTACTAACGTAATTTACAAGCGAGCCGGCCATCTAACCAACCACTCGATTTTTTAAGTCGATTTACTAGACCACTAACGCCATTAATTTCAAATTACTACCCTGTTAGACCTATCAGGGTTTATGCCTAACTTAATTACAGTCACTGCATCATGGCAAGGGGGCGCGTCTGATTGGCTATAAAGCTAATGCATCTGCCTCTACGCGGGGAGCATTCTGGGCTTTATTAGTCTGATTTAGACTATTAACTGCCTCCCTAGCCTTATTACCTCCAAATCCACATAATTAAGCAACGCGCTTTGTGGATTTCTAGCGCTGTTTAGTTTTTGTCCCATTGGTTGCCTACAATATAATGCATTTACTAGCAAAGAACTGCTATATTGTGTATTGAAAATTGAGTCGCTTTAACAACCTAGTCGAATTGCCTCTATATTGAGCTTAGGCCGCTTTATAATTAACGACTAATTAACTTGGGATTTAGATTAATGAAGCTTATTAATCCAATTTTCTACGATTTACTAGGGATTCCAGGCGATGTACGCTTAATTAACCACCTAGTTAACTGCGTAAGAAGGAAGAAGGTGGTGGTGGGGGGGGTAGGTGTCTGAAGATAAATATCAAGCTTTGAATGACCTGCTCTAGATCATATAGGACTAAACCAGCTACTTCAAAAGCATTTTAGATTGTTAATAGTTTAATTGCTTCTATATAAGCCTATAGGAATGCTTTAAGGAAATTAAGCAAATATAATCATGTTACATCGCTCTTTAGCCTTAATCATCATCCTATATACGCGCTTCAGGGGCGCAAAATAGCCTATTCTAAGGGCTGTGATAGATATAACAAGTATAGAGGCATACAAATTATAATTATATCGTTTTTAGCGTATAATCGATCAAAATTAGCTATTAAATGACTACAGTAGCTATTAAGCACTAGTAGTCGAAATTTACCCTTTCTACGACTAGTCTTATAAGATATAAATTGTCTTTCTAGCTATTAAACCCTAATTTCGTCTATAATCTAGCTATTGTTACTAATTTTGATTCCATAACTATTAGGTAAGCTAATATACTAAGCGTTATAGTAGTAGTAAGTTTTCCCTTTAAAGATAATGATTAGGGGAAGCACAAATCTAGTCGAATTCACATATTTAATTACTATTATACCGTATTCGCAATTACCTAGCTATAGAAATAATCTATGACTATAGTATTCGGCTCTCATAACTACTTTAGTAGATATGTCCTATTGCGAAATTAGTTTCATTAAAATTATAATATCCGTTCTCGTCGCTTATACGTCATATAGACTCAAACCAAGGCATAATACGTAGGTCTTTGTATATAGCCCTTTTTTAATTATATCGATAAGAAAACCGCAAATTAAGCTCTAGATAGCGCTTAATATAGTCAGTAGCCTAATTTGTCCTAATAGGCTAGCTATCGCGGTCCTATACTAGAATATTGGCTATATCGCTAACTCTAGGGGTAGCTCTACGTTGATCTATAGATGCTATCTGTCGTAGGAGCGATTACTCTTCTCTAGTAGTCAATTTATGGCTATTTACGTGTGTTATAGGACCTTCGTACGAAGTCCTGATATTGTTATACTCAGCTGAAGCTTCGTGACTGTTGACCGCCCTTTCGTTCTGCCATGTTTACCCACGCATCTTGTTTCCCCTTTCTTCCCCTTTTCTTTCTTCCTTTCTTTAATGAATCCTTCTTGTGCATAGGACATACCATCAATTGACACAATTTGGTCTGATCCCTAACAACGTGGGTCTCAAGGCGCAAGGGTGGCCGTAGACGGGCTACTTGAAATTAACGTATAGCTTCGTAGATATAGCAAAATTCTTAGGTTTTAATAGCCTATGTAGCTAATAAGATGCGTCATTTCTGCTTAGTCAAATTTCGTAAGGATTGATTGTGTGTTATTAGCATAGGAGGTAGTTGAACTGAAGAAGTGACTCGTTCGGGCGATCGCGACTAGTGGCTAGCTCTCTTGGGTGGCCGGCTCGCTTATAAGTTACGTTAACTAACTAGCGGAGTATAAGTGTGATGATGTTAGCTTCATAGTAAATTATAATTATTTCTAGTCTTATCCTAGCTATGTATAGATTTAAGCATAGACATTATTTGGTTACCTCTACTATATATAATCTAAAAAGATAGAGCCCCTAAGAGTAGTAGTATTCTATTTTTACATTCTAGTTAAGCCTATTATATGACTTAATTATTACCTATTATTCGCATCTACCCCTAGAGTTAGCTTAGCTAGTTTACGTCAAAAATAGGTCTTATCTACTAATATACAGCTTTTTTTTTAAGCGAACTGCAAGTCAACTAAGCGAGTGGGTTTACTAAAAGAATCCTTATACTGGTTATCACTGCGTTATATATACTTACCCCCTAACGTTATGAATGGAAAATAAAAGGCTAATTTATCCCTATTTTATGGCTATTTCGCTAATATATAATTTTATAACGCCTAGCTATAAAATACGACTATATTGTTATCGAATATCGAAAGGCTTTAGATAATAATACTGAATCCTTCTGGTATTAACCTATACTATGGGTGCTATAATGAAACAGCATAAATAAGCAGTACACATATAGCCCTATCAGAAGTAATTAATAGAGTGCGATTTCTTAATATTTTTCCAGATCTCAATCTTTTCTATATACATCAATTCATTAACTTTATTTAGCGTGCTAGTACTAGCCTAATTTCCTGCATTTCGTATTTCAAAACTCTTAAATTTTTGCATTCATATCTAGAATCAATATAATTAGCTACTTACCATCCCTACAGCGACATTAGAGGCAATTTATAAAATTAGGCCTTTAAAATCTCTAGCCCTTAATAGTTTTTCAGCTATTTCCTTACTATTTTCTATATTACATATTAAAATATACTATAACTACTACTACCTCTTTAAGCCTATTTAAAGAGCCCTAGAGTTAAAAAGAATTACTACAGGCTTAGATATCTGGATTTGGATATAGGTAGGTGAAGTAGCTGGATGTTATATAATCTAGACTATAACCATGGTACTTAGTAGATTTAGTCGCTATTAGTGTACCTTAGGTAAGACCTCTTTATATAGATTAACCTTTTTCTCAGAGCTAAAATCCTAGTAAATAACCTAAAGGATTATAAAGTGGTATTAATTATAGTGGAGTTAATAGTAATATTATGAGCGTATTCTACTAGAGTAAATTTTTAGATAGGTTACTCTACTAATGCAATAAGGGTAATAATAAATCCAGAAGCGACCCACCTTCCTAACGCCTAAACTATTTTATTTTGATTATTCACTATCACATATCCTATTCGCAGTTAAAATCCCCTAAATCCTTATTAGTTTGAGTGGGGAGGGTCTAGCTTTTAACGCCTACCAAACTATTGAAATTTCCACTATACGCGAAGCTACACGGGTGTTTGATATACTATAGACGATGCTCTACGATCGGATTTAGAGTTATTAATCATATAGAGATATATGCTACATAAATCACCTATCAGAGGAAACACGTATTAGTTAGGCGAAGAAAAATGTTATCAAAGGATGTTAATGTAGTAGTGAAAAGGTACTAAGATAAAAGTGTTTTTTAGTACAAAATAAATATATAATAATTCTTACTAGAATTAGGATCTATTGTTACTTTATACTCATAAAACTGAAATTTTTCATACGCATCTAGCACACGATAAGCATATAATATTAATTCCAATTAGCTTTAGCCATAGGTCTAATAATAATTTTGCCCCCCTCTTACAGTGACCGTAATTCGTATAAATAGTCATATCAATAGGTCAAGAAAATGATAGAATTTGATAGATTAAATACATTAGATATACTTAAAGGATCTAACTAATAGCATAGAGATGAATAAAAACTAGTGCTTTAGTACTACACTTGATATATATAGCGCTATAATCTAGGATAAATAAAGAGGGATATAAGAAGGGAAGTATTACATTACCATTAGTTTCATTTTCTTCTATAACTTCTGAACTCTTTTATACCTAAATCGGTATACCTACTTTATTCTCCTTTTATTTTCTTACTCTCGCTATAATATTATCTAATACTGCCTAATACTAAGGCAAATATCAGTAAGCTCTTATACCATTAACGCACTAGAACTACGCATAGACATTAGTTATAGGTATCTACCTATACTACTAACCCTAGGATAGGTCAGATTAAAATTCTAATCATTATAACCTTACCTAAAAATAAGAAAACGTCCTTATACTATGATAGCTTTATCAATATTAATTCTATTTAGAATACTCTAATCATATAATATACTACTATTAAAAGCTAAGAATAAGCATTAGTGACTTTATACTTAATTATGTATCAAGATTATCCTACTACAATAAAGTGATATAAAACTACAATCCCCTATCTATAACTTAGTAGCGCTAGATAGCCCCGGCCTATAATAGTGAAAACGGTATTTTAGATGTATATAATTAGATATAGGTAATTCCAATAGTTTATATAGCTGGTCTAGGTTTATTGAGGTACTCTAGACGTCTGACGCCCTTTCCCCACGTATACTTCTCATAATTATTGAAACTTCTAAATAACATTATATCAGAATTTCTGTATAGAAATACTAATATTATCTTAATCTATATCTAAATTATCTAGCTATGTTTCTATAAAAATTAAATTAATGAAGCTTTTTTTTTAGCTTACTTCGTATATTTTATAATTACTTTGGAATTTTATATATCAGGGCTAGTTCTATCACTTATTGATTATATTCAAAGTCTACTCTTTTTACTTTATTGTGTAGTAGTAATCGCTAAGAAGCTTGTATCTTTAAGTTCTTCCACTTCCTATTTATTATGTACAAAAAGGTTAGGTGCCAGGAGTTCCTTCCCTATATTATCACATTTTTGTTTAAGTCAATCTATAGTAAAATATGAAATAGATTATACATTATGAATATTAATTTAGCAAGCTAGGGCGTTATAATCTAATTACCCTGTAAGTTGGTAATTATGGTATAGTTCAAAGTTAAGTATGTAATATACCGAAAGGGATACAGAATCTGGTCCCTATAAAAAACCTATACCTAGTAAAATGAATAGTACGCCTTTTGTATTCTTTATCTTTACCATAATAGCTTTCCTTCGCTTCTAGGTTCCTGGGTCCTTTCCTTGTAGGTATAAAATAATTATTGAACGGTCTAATTTTATATTATCCATCTACATACAGCTTCTCTTTAGTATAAATGGTTTATAATAACGAATAGCGGACTAGCAGTTATAATTTAGCTCGTGATATATATATAGACTAGTTGTCTAGTTCTAGATAAAGGTCTACGCTATAAAGGTTAGGCTTAAGCTTATGTACGTCTTATTGGGCTTAAAAAGGAGTTATCGATATATAAATCCTTAATGGATAGCGCTAAAATGGTTATAACCTGCTAGCGAAATAGTTCTAAATAGTTCTTCTGTACTGAGAGCGTCCTAACCGGATCCTATCCTTTGTAGGGGCTATTAGCTAGGTACTAATAGTCTTCCCACTCTAATGCCTAATAATAATGAAATAAAGGTATGGTATATAGCTCATAGGCCTAATGACTATTAACTAGGCTTTAATTAACTTATAATCAAGGTTGGAATGATCTATTGGTATATTGATAGCGAATTAGGCTCCTAAGTACTTACTACCTCTAATGCGATAAAGCCTTAGACAGCTATATAGATATAATTTCCGTTGTATAAGAGGTTAGTGTTAACATATTAGTACAGAGCTAGAGGCTCTAACGTATTCGGTAAGCGAGTGGGTCAGGTCAAAACACCATAGTAAACGCGATATTTCATATCTCAATATCTCAACAATAACATAATATACGGTTTAATTATATCCTGATACCATTCGGGGCATAGGTGGACTATTTATAGAGTTTAGGGAATTTTGAGATCTAATAGTTGAGATATATATACCTGGCATTCGATTGGAGGGTAATTTTTGGTAACGTAGTAAAATGATTTTTTAATCCCGATCCAAGTCAGTCTATACTATTTCTTATGCTTGCAAACAATGATATACTAATAATCAAAAGATATTAACCTGGGGTTGTTGAGATATTGAGATGTGAAATATCGCATTTACTATGGTGTTTTGACCTGACCCACTCGCTTACCGAATACGTTATCTAAAAGAGGGCGTAAATTAGACTATAAGATACCATACCATACTATTATTGTCATCTCGATTACGGTCCATCTATAAACTATGAGGCTATTTGGATCAATATCGCGTGCCATCACGTGTTGGCTTGTGTATATATACCCTATTTAGCTTTATAAGTGCGAACGAACCATAGTCACATATGGATTCTCCTATGAGCTAGTATTTCTTTACCCCAAACTAAATAACTCCTATATTAGTACCCTTTCAGGATATTATTCTTTACCTAGCTGATAGGTAGATTAGCCTAACAAGTAGTTCCTTGCATTAGGATCAAGAGTCTCTTTAAATGTGGTTGTAATATTTACTACTGTCCTCCGGAGTAACTAAAGCTAGATACGATTAAAAGTCTATACGTTCTTAATACAGTCCAAGTTTAAAATACGTTAATTGGATATAACTAAGGAGTACCTCTCTAATAGAGGGGGTACTTACTATGTTTAATCAAGTAAGCAAGCCTTTAAACTCGAAATCAAGGATGGCATAGTGATTTGAGTTGGACAAGCTATTATGTAAATATACAGATAAAGAAATTTTAATAATTATTCAGACAAAATAAGTGAAACGTAGACGTTTCGAGATAGTGGGTTATGTAGACTCTTACATATGGACCTTGAGAAATACAGTCAAAGGTGCATAATCTATAGTCACCTGTATGTGTGACATAGGGATTAGCATGTTTATAGTGTTTGTAGTCTAGATATGTAGTAACAGGTACCTATGCGGCCACATGCGTGGACACCTATGGATGGCCCTAGGCGAACCTAGTCGTCTAGGAATTTAGTGATTTAAGGAAGATGGGAAATTATCGAGCTTAGTGATTTAAGCCTCTAGTGCCTATTGGGCCTTAATCTCATTAGCCGGATGTTTCGGGATATGGCAGTGAAACGTACAGAAGGTTCGGAGTTCAGAGGAAGCGTAGCGACCGAATCCATACTACTTTGATCACTAGACTCTGGAAGTCTAGCTGAGGGGCACCGCTAATACTCCCTTCTGCCCACGGACCCTTATGAACCCCTATAGGGCTTGCACTATGTTGTGTGGTCGAGTGTAGTAGGTACATTAGATGAATCAGGGGTAGCATGCGATATCCAGAGGCATGTAATGACGGCGAAGTTGTACTGTGGTCCTAACAGTGACTTACGAAAGCCCGAGGAGGGAAGGAGAATGCATAGAGGGTAGAGGTTGCTATCGTAGTTGGCGTATTAGATCTCAACGGAGTTCAATATAGTGCGTAATAGCGGTGGCTACACTAATGGGGCGGAGATCTAACTTTCCTTTGCTTACTATTTTACCATTAGTATGACTTCTATCGTTCTTTTTGTTCTTGATTTTCTTTTGGTTTATCTACACCATATTCATATTAATAGTCTATTGTCTATTTACTATAGAGAACCCGGCTGGGCTCTTTATATATAGGGCACCTAGGTATTATGCACAACTGTCGCTATCAGGCGAGTCCGACTATATCCCCGCATAGTAGCCGTACTTAAAGGGCAAGCTAAACTGGGCAAATGAACACTACTACTACCACTATTCCATGGGAAAAGCGTGGTTTGTACTGTCTTTAACCCCGCTAGAACCAAAGGGATCTTAATCGAGTTATATATATCTATCGAGTATGCTATTTCGGACATGCCATGTGAGAGCGAGCCCGCTTGACACAGAAGAACACACGAAGTCTTTTGTGATTAAAGATTATGAGGGTTGAAGCACTGGTCGAGAGTCACAGAAAACTCCCCTTGGTGAACCGAGAGGTGTAGCCACCGGCCTTATTCACCATCTCCCGCCGCTGGGCGGTGGATATCCGGGATCCGACAGCCATATCCTTCTCCCGATCGAAGGCCCGCATGCTGGGATCATCATCATCCTCCTTACGAGTCTGTGTGGCGCTACTGTCCAACCGCGACGTCTTGTCGGTCATGTCCTGGAAACAAAAGTTAGGTCCTACACTCCCCACAGGAAGGAAGAGAGCTTACCTTGTACTTCTTGATCTTCTCCTCCATAGACTGGGAGGTCTTGGACGGCGCGGGCTGTCGGTCTGCCGGCGCCGCAGCCACGCCCATCACCTCATTCTGTAGCCGCTTCATGCGTTCCTCCGGATTCTCCACCCATGAGGCGTCGACGGCCTGCGGGCCACCGCTCCGAGCCGATCTCCCCGTTTGAAATTTGCGATTCCGCAATTGGGTTGGGTCGATTTTGGCCGCCCAGTCGCTCTTCTCTGGCGGGTGCAGCATCCATTGGTCCCTCTGTTCTGTTTTCTTCTGGCCAGTTTCGACGGTCGACGAGTCTGGCTGATGGTGTTGCTCCACGGGAGCGAGGTCACCCTCCGGCGGCGGCAGGCTTGGGCCGAAATCGTCGTCGCTGTCGCTGTCGCTTGCCGAACCAGTGCTCGAACGAGATGGAGGAGGCAAGGATGGGCCAAGGACCCTTCTCTTGGGGCTTGGAGAGAGCTGGTCGTCGAGCTTGTGTTTTTGAGGCATGTTTGTCAAGAGGTTGACTAAACCAAGCCACGTCCTAACTCAACTTATCAAGATGACCTGATGTCATTCATCCACACCGCTTTGTCCACATCTTTCTTTCTTCCCTTCTTTCTTTTCTGTGTCGCTTGCTCGCTCACTCCTACTCCCCCACAACCATGATGACCACGGTGATGATGATAATCCGGTTGACTGGTTGACTCCCTCCTCCCAGATCTTCATTAAGCATGGTCGTTGGCTCCGTCTGAACATGGGCCACCCCGACGAGTCCCGCCCGCCCCTCCCAGAGATCCTCTCGGATGGATCACCATCTCCCTGCAGGTGTCAACCAGATGCCTCCGGCAATCGAAATTCTCCCTCCAACCTAACTACCGCTTGGCCTGGCCTCCACCGGCCGGAATGCCGAGCCCCGACCGCCGTGGCCCCGGCACGCCCCCGCCGGTTTGTTCCCCAGCCGATTGAAGTGTCGTCGCGAAGCTCCAAGGCCCAACAGACGGCCGTGTCCAATACAACAGACCAGGAGGGAGTCCAGGCCAGGCAGACTGGACTTCGTCCACCCCGGAAATTCTTGCCTGACCCAATCGAAACAACCAAGTCAAGCAACCGACGAGTCGAGTCGCAACAAGACAAAGAGCCCGCATCGACCACGCCTGCCCAGAGTGGTCCGCGGAGGTTCAAACCCGAGGTCATTGAGACAGACACTCGCTCCGTGAGAAGGAGCGAGTCTCTCCCGCAAGCTCGCCGTCGGGACTACGATCTACCCGAATCCAAGTTCTCCTATGCAAGTCTTCTGAACCGACAGGAGGCTCGCCGCCATTCATTCCGGGTTCCAGATCTTCCCTCAATCCCTTCAAACAGCAGCGAGGACTCCGATGATTCGGAATCGCCATCACTGGCGACGTCTTCGTCTCGACTGTCTCACAAAGAACCTCGAAAACAGCAAAATGAAAAGCGCCACCGGGAAAGTTGCGACGATGCCTTTTCAGAGTACTTACTCTCGCTGGCTGCCATAACGGCAGAGAAGCAACTCAGAGATCAGGCGCTAGCGGCTTTCCCTAACGAACAAGTCCATCAACCGGTGGATCACTTTGCAATTGACGAAGAGGACAGAGACTTCGAAGAAGAGGAACCCACTTTCCGCCCGGAACCGATAAAATCGCGACGCCAGTCGTCTGCCGACCTTTCCTGGGAACTGGAGTACATGCGCCAGCACAAGGAGGAGGCGGAAATGCGATTAAGAGCCATGGTTGCGTCTCGACATGCCGATCCAAAGTCACAAGCCCTCCCCACACATTCAGTGGCTCTTTTGGATGGTCGATCAGAACAGCAGAAGCAGACTACAAGTCCCCCGATGCTCGGAGATGACGTTGTGATCCCCCAGAGCTTGTCTCCAGTGGGAACCTTGTGCGAAAGCACCCACGGAGAGAAGAATGAGTCCGAGTCGCCACAGGACCCGTGTGCACATTGTGGTGGATTGTGGTGCGCCGAACCGCTCGCGGAGACTGGAGGTGCCACCGGCCTGTGGATGGGCACCTGCCGCCGCGGGAGCCGTGATGTGAGTGACGTACACGAGATCCCGCGTGGTGTAATGACGCCCGCTGCTCCGAGCCATAGCCCACAGAGCCATGAGGATTGGCCTGGCTCGAGTTCACCAGACCCTTGCGGTCTCCAGGAGAGGGTTAGTCCCAGCCCTCGAAAACCCACCCTGGATGAATTCCATGACGGATTTGTGACCCAAATCTACAACTACCTTTCTCTCGGGTATCCGTGCGTAGCTCGGTACTACGACCGCGAACTGAGCCGGATCTCGGGCATTTCGGTCGAGCATCTGCGCCAGGATGATTTAAAGACGGATGCGAAAGGCTATGTGGTCGCTTCGACGAGCGCTAGCCAACTCTCCTGCATGCGATGGAAGGCTCTGCGCCTCTACATACACGAGTGGGCTCGGCAACAGCCCAGCATGGAAGATGAGACCAATGTCGAGGCCTGGGGGATGCGAGAACGCCGGGGCAGTTGGGCAGTTTGAAGGATTCTTGTCTAACCAAATATATACCCTCTACTATCTATAATCCATGAATGATGTCTTGAAAACCATTTGGGACCTTGGAGAACATGCACAAGCTGTAGTGAGTCCCCGAGCCCCAGCCCGAATTAATCCAATAATCGCCCAGGCTTAGCTAGAGAAAGCAGACAGTCAGATAGGAATTACTTGGTACCGGAGGGACCTGGCTCGAGCAAATGGGATGGAGTCCTAGCCATGCATGGATTCAATCGGCCGGACGGAAAAGAGGATCTGGGAATGGCGAGAAGCCTTACGTCCCTATATGAAGGGTTTCGATTAATGGCTGTGATCATCCCAGGACTGAACTCGGATACTTCCTCTCCGGGCCCTCTCGTGGACAATCCCAGGGAAAATCTTCTGTTCCGGTGTGCCATCTGCGCCGGCAACAGAGGCTCCCATGGCACCACTGTTGCTCACTGGCGACGAAAACTCGCCAGTCGGGACGTGAGGGGATCGGCCGTTTTGCGTCGATGCCGGAACCGGGGGTGAGGAGGATGACTTGTATATTGAAGCCTGCGGCTCTATACCAAAAGAAGAGACTGGGCCCTGTGGAGCGGGATCACGGGAGATGGACACTTGCCCCGGTTCTAGAGGTGGAAATGGAAGGTGAGCTCACAGTCGCAGCGGAAGACCGGACTGATCTATACATACCATCCGCCGAGGTCTGTTTGGCACTCTGCAATGAGCTAGGGGCCACCCCGTTGCATTCGTCCGTGGAATTGCCATCCGCATATCGCTCAATCCTGGGGACCGTCAGCTCTGATCACCTTGCCCCAACCAGCATGACTACTCACAAGCCTCGTTCTCCAATCAAAGTCTCCTGCCTGAATGCCTCGCGAATATCTGGCACATTGCTCTTGGCCACGTTGTTGCCAGCGACCCCAGGCAGGGCGCAGCTTGAGCCCAGCCATCGCCGTTTCAAGGAAAGCTCGAATCCACTCTGGTCCACAGAATGCTTGGCCAGCTCACACATATCCACGGCGCTGAACTTGTAGATCTGGGCCGCCACCGAATATTCCTCTATTAGAGGCTCTTTGGTGAACGCAAACTGCAGCGGATCGTCGGTGGACAGGGAGACGTTGAGCCCGCGCTTGAAGAAGCTGGCAAAGGGATTTTTGTCATACGTGAGGAAGAGCGCATTGTTACTCAGTGGCGACATGGCGATGCCAATCTGGTCCAGGTAATAGAGATATTGCAACAGAGGCACCTTGCGCAACAGAATCCCATGACTGATGCTGTGGCAGCAAAGAAAGGCCACGGCCAGGTGGTCCGGGTCACCCGCTTCACCACAATGCGGACGGAGGACAAATGTGTTGAATCCCCGACGTTTGCGCCAGTTGTTGAGGGAGGCGATGTTGGCAAACATGAAATAGATCCAATAGCTGTACGGCGGGTTTTGCTTGGTATCCCATTCACGAGGGATGGGATACTTCCGGTACAGCCGACGCTCTGCCTTGCTTTCATCATCCACACTGTCAAACCCTACCACGCGCTGCAGGAAGATATGGAGTTTGGGATGAGTGGATGGATCTCTGGTCACTTCAAATAGCGGCTGGAACACATTGGTAATCACCTGCTCAAAGTTTTCCATCATGCCGCTTGATTTGTACACATCGTAGAGACGCGGCACCTGAATGAGCCAGCGGACATTGGGCGAGAACAGCTTGTTGTCCACCACCCACGCCGCCAGCTTGTCCCATTCCTGAATCGATCGCCCGTAGATCGAAATGCGCCACTCGACCATCTGATACTTGCTGGACTCTAGGTCCGAGATGACTTCCTTGGTAATTTCAGCTAGATAGCGGCCTTTGATGTAGTTGTCTGTTTTAAGGAAAATTTCACGCAGCCGGGATTCCCCCACTGGGTTATATTTGAGGTTAAACTTGTCGAACCGATGGAAGGAGTCGGTATGCGCCTATCAGACCCCCCATTAGCGATCGAGGTAAGTGAGAAGAGGGAAAAAAACATACATGCATATCTAGCGTGTCGATACTCAGATCATAGGCTGTCAGATTGATACTCTCAAAGACCTCCCGCAAGGTCAAATGTTTCCCGTCTCGGAAGAGAACCACTTCATCGGGGGATTTTCGCATTTTGCTCTTAATAAAGCGCAGCAAGTGCTTCTGGTTCATACATGCAGAGTGGTGGACGTGCGTGTCCACCTTGCGCACGTTATAAAAGTCCCGATGAGGCACTTTCTTGCTGTCGGCAATCTCCTGATATTCGTTCAACAGGGCATACAGCTGAAACTTGCCCTCTAGGTACGACAGGCGTTTGAAGGCGAAGCTCTTGACCGGTCCATCGGTCGAGACGTCGACCACGGAATCCAGATCCATATAGAAATCACGCAAGGATGGGATCTGGACGATCGGCTGGTGCTGATCCGCGGCTGACGAGGACTCGTAGACCTGATAGACGCTGTTGCCATCCAGCCGGTAGACCAAGGGGGATTCACCGGGGAGTGGCATCAGTTCGGCCATGTCAAAATCTTCCCCAATGTCTTGGCCCATCTTCCTCTTCTTTCCCGTCCAATCTGACGGGCCCCCGACATTGCCTGGCTGGTATTCCTTCCCATCATCCCAAGCTGGCTCCGGAGGCGGAGGGTAGATCTCCCACTCGGACTGATTCCGGGGATCATCCCCCGGTACCTGCAGCGAGAAATCCATGTACTTGGATCGCCGGTCCAGGAGACCCTTGATCTTGCGATAGATGGCCGCCAGCTCCGTTGTCACCGCATAGCCCGCTGAATCGGTGCCCTGGGAAATGCCCAGCCCCACGTTGGCGTTCGCGAGGCCCTCTGTGGCCTCCAGGGCCGGGGTCTCGGCCGGAGTGAGGTGGTTTCTCGCAATGGGGCTCCCATCGACTTGGTGAGAGGGCCGGTCTCCACCCACAGGTCGCAGAGGCAGCGAGTCGGCCTCGATTGTCATTGCTTTGTCGGTCAGGAAGCTAGGATCGGTGGCGCTCGCGGGCAGTTCCTCGCCGTGAAAATCGCCCGAGTGGCCGGCGGGGACAGGGCTTGGAGGCACGGTGTTGTCGCGGGATGCCAGCTGGTGGTGCTGGTAGAAAAGCTTTGCCTCGGCGTGGCTCAGCGATTTCTCGTAGGCGTAGTCATAGGTGGCCGTCTTCTGCTGCTGATCTCTGGGCAGCAGCGGCGGCGGCGGGTGGGAGTCATCTTCCTGGTCGCTGGAGATATTGGGATACGGGCCGCCGGCGTCGGACCCCATGACCGAGTGAATGGAGGCGTCGGTAGGGAGGGAGCTGTACGAGGGAAGCTAGGTAGATGCTTGAAGTGGGTTGGTGTGGGTGAAAAAGAGGAAAAGAGAGAGAGATAGAGCTCTCCGGGTGGGTCAGTCAGTGATGCTCACTCAGCCCAGCTCAGCCAGCTCCTTCCGCCACCTTGTTGTTGTTGGCTCCTCCTCTTCCTCTTCCTTGCCCTTCCCTTAATCATCACCACCACCATCATCATATCACCCCCAACCGATCCCAGGCTGTACCTAACAGCTCCATAACCTCGCTCGCTCTTCACGGACAGTGTATGCGTTGTGAGACACTGCCGTTCTCCCCCCACCACGTGGACCAAATCGTGTGCCGCAATTGATTGCTGCCTCCCCTCCCTTCCCTTCCACCCCGGAAGCCATGGCATCTCTCAACCTCTCGGCCAATGGGCCCTCCATATCCAAAAGCTACCAGGCCGTGGTGAACGGCCAACCCCCTGCCGGCAGTGCAGCGTCCCCGACTTATGCCCAATGGGCGGTCTTCTCGGTATCGACTCCGCTAGTCAACACGTTCCAGCAAGATGCAGGAAACAAGGAGAGTGTCCTCAAGGTCCAGACAACGGGCGGTAAGTCCTCGTGGGATCTCTCTGAGGGGCGCCTAGGCTAACCAACCACGCCGCAGATGGCCAATTGGCCGATCTGATTGAGGAGTTCTCGGAGGGGCGAACCCAATTCGCCTACGTGAAGGTGACGGACCCGAACACTGGCCTGCCGAAGAATGTGCTCATTGCCTGGTGCGGAGAAGGTGTGCCCGAACGCACCAAGGGATACTTCACCAGCCACCTGGCTGCCGTGTCCAAATTCCTACATGTGAGGGATCCCCTTTCCTGACGAGGACTTGATACTAACACAGATCCGGGTTTAGGGTTATCATGTGCAAATCACTGCCCGCGCAGACGGAGACTTGTCTCCGGAGGGCATCGTTCAAAGAGTGGCAGACTCCTCTGGCTCCAAGTACTCCGGGGCGGAGCCTTCTGCCCCCGCCCCGGGACCCCGCCCTCCGGTTGCGAGCAAACCCGTATTCACCCCGACCAGGACGGGCGGGCTCGCACCTCCGCCGGTATCGGCTGCTCCTCAGCCTTATACCGCTCGGAGAGGAGTGGATGATGATGGCTGGGGACCGGATGCGCCTCCGGTAACTCGTACCCAGCTCGAAAAGGTCCAATCAGCGTACAAGCCGACGAAAGTAAATCTGCAAGAGCTCAAAGCGGAAAACAACTCTCCGGCCTACCGACAACCGCCCACTGCGGCTGCTGAAGAACATGGCGATGTTGTCAGGGGCGGATATCAGCCCGTGGGCAAGGTGGACATTGCCCAAATCAGAAAGCAAGCTGTGCAATCAGGCGACATGGCAGATGATCGCCCCGCGCCCGTCAAAGGTGCATATGAACCTGTGGGCAAGGTCGACATCGCGGCTATTCGAGCTCGGGCACAGAAACCAGAAGATGCGGGCGTTGCGAGCGGAGCACCGAGCATTGGAATGCGTGATCAGCCCCCAACCACCACCACCTTGCCTGAACGTCCTGCGGTCTCCAATCCAGCAGCGCGTCTGACGAGCCTGCCGAAGCCCAAAGTGGCGAACAAATTCGGCGGGGGCCCGGCTTTTGCGGGGACCAAACCGCCTCTCCCGAGCGCGACAGGCCCGAAGCCGTCGAATGTGCAGATCGGGAGTGCCAGCCGGACGTTCGCCGATGAGGGAGGAAAAACGCCTGCTCAATTGTGGGCGGAACGGAAGGCTCGCGAACGCGGTGAAACCCCGTCGCCGACTGTCGCGGAGCCTGCCTCAATCCCAAGCCAGATCAGCGGCTCGGGTGCTAGCTGGAAGAGTTCCTACACCGGCAAAACATGGGCCCCAGTGCAGATTGCGTCTGCGACACCCGGGGGTCAGGCAGATGTTGTGGCCAATGAACCTTCTGAAGCAGAAGCCTCGGCGCCCAGTGTCCGTGATATTCAAAGCCAGTTTGCTCATGGGAAGGTAGAGCAGCCTGAACCAAAACGTGCAATCCCCATTCCCGGACTTCCCACTGGTCCGACTGAGCCTGAGGTTGGACGTGATGCTCAACAGCCCGTCCCGAGCCCGCCACCACAGCCACGTTCTCCCACACCCCCGACTCCACCCGTCCGGGAGGGTTCGCCTATTCGTGTCGCCATGCCTGTTGGCCGCGGCGACGTCGCGGATGCTCATGAGGAACAGCACTCTCCGCCTCCCGCCATGCCAATTGAAAGTCTTCAGGAGGCCGTCCCAGACGAGAGAGACCTTGAGGAGAGCTCCCACGACCTTGGCCGCGCGGCTGCAGAAACCACCGCTGCAGAAACCACCGCTGCCGATATGCAGCCACAGGGCGGGATCCAGGCAAAGGTGCAGTACGATTATGAGAAATCAGAGGACAACGAGATTGACCTCCGGGAAGGAGAGTATGTTACGGATATCGAAATGGTGGACAAGGATTGGTGGCTGGGCATCAATGAGCGTGGTGAGCGCGGACTCTTTCCCGGAAACTATGTTGAAGTGGAAGACCACGTCGACATGGCCGGCCATGAAACCGCGCCTGAGCCAGTGTCGGAACCGGAGGTTGCTGCAGCTGCTGTCCCGGCGGCCAGTTCTCAGGGCCCTACCGCTACGGCGCTGTACGACTATGAGGCCGCCGAGGATAACGAGATTAGCTTTCCCGAAGGAGCAAAGATTGAGAATGTGGTAAGTGTTTCCCCCTCTGCTTGGAGTGTCTCCTTGCTCAGCCGATGCTTTAGGAATTCCCGGACGATGACTGGTGGCTTGGGGTGTATCATGGGGCGCAGGGGCTGTTCCCTGCCAACTACGTGCAGCTGGATCAGTGAGGGAGGTGTACTGTACATGCCATTTTTTTTTGAATGCTACCTCGTACTATCAACACTAGATCTATAAATTGATCACTCAGGATGTAGACGACGTCACCTGCCGATTAGGTCAGCCGTATCACGTGTTCCATCAACAGGCGCCGATCCAGATCCTGCCGAGAGTCACTTGCACGCGCCCCTTCGCGTCTTGCTCGACTGTGCCCCCTTAGACCCCATTGACTTCCATCATGGCTTCACTGGGCGAGGACTTGCTGGTGACAGTCAACAAGTTGCAGGACTTGGTCTTCAACACCATCGGCAATGACTCCCTCGACCTGCCCCAGATCGTGCGTGTCCCCTGTCCCATCCCGCTCCATCTTCTAACTCGGCTCGCAGGTTGTTGTGGGTTCCCAGTCGTCCGGCAAGTCGTCGGTGCTGGAGAACATCGTTGGCCGCGATTTCTTACCCCGGGGCAGCGGTATTGTCACCCGGCGGCCGTTGATCCTGCAGCTCATCAACATCCCTAGCGAACGCCACGATAAGCCCGAGCAGGATGAGATTCATATCCCACATACGGCTGCCAGTGTCGCCGGTCAACACGAGTGGGCGGAGTTCCACCACCTTCCGGGTCGCAAGTTCGAAGATTTCGGCCTGGTGAAGCAAGAAATTGAAGCCGAGACCGCGAGAATTGCTGGAAGCAACAAGGGCATTAACCGACAGCCGATCAACCTGAAGATCTTCTCACCCCATGTGCTCAACCTGACTCTGGTGGATTTGCCCGGCTTGACAAAAGTGCCAATTGGCGACCAACCGTCCGATATTGAGAAACAGACCCGTACCTTGATCCTGGAGTACATTGCGAAACCGAACAGCATCATTCTGGCGGTCTCTCCGGCTAATGTCGACCTGGTCAACTCGGAAGCGCTGAAGCTCGCCCGCCAGGTGGATCCCATGGGCCGGAGGACAATCGGCGTCTTGTCAAAGCTGGATCTAATGGACCACGGGACCAATGCTATGGATATCCTCTCCGGGCGAGTGTATCCCCTGAAGCTAGGGTTCATTGGTGTCGTAAACCGTTCGCAGCAGGACATTCAGTCGGGCAAGTCTCTCTCTGAGGCGCTTCGAGCCGAGGCCGACTTTTTCGTCACCACCCAGCGTATCGAAACATGGCCAATCGATGCGGAACCCAGTTTTTGGCCAAAACGCTGAATACAACTCTCATGTCGCACATTCGGGATCGGTTACCGGACATAAAAGCTCGCCTCAATACCCTGATGGGTCAAACGCAACAGGAACTGGCCAGCTATGGGAACAAACAATTTAGCGGCAAGGAACACCGAGGGTCCTTGATCCTTCAATTGATGACCCGATTCGCTTCCTCTTTTATCTCGTCGATCGATGGAACGTCGTCGGAAATCTCGACCAAGGAGCTCTGCGGTGGTGCCCGGATCTACTACATCTTCAACTCGGTCTTTGGCAACTCTCTGGAAATGATTGATCCCACCCACAACTTGACGGTGTCGGATATCAGGACGGCAATCCGCAACTCGACCGGTCCTCGTCCCAGTCTGTTTGTCCCGGAATTGGCATTTGATCTATTGGTCAAGCCGCAGATCAAGCTGCTGGAGGCTCCCAGTCAACGATGTGTGGAACTGGTCTACGAGGAGCTCATCAAGATCTGCCACACATGTGGCTCACAAGAGCTGATGCGATTCCCTCGCCTTCAGGGGAAACTCATCGAGGTGGTTTCCGATCTTCTCCGTGAACGCTTGGGGCCGTGCTCGGGTTACGTAGAATCTGTCATCTCGATCCAAAGAGCCTACATCAACACCAACCATCCTAACTTCTTGGGTGCCGCGGCTGCCATGTCTTCCATTATTCAAACCCGGCAAGAAGAGGAGAGAAAGGCGGTCATGGCAGAAGAGAAGAGAAAGCGGGAAAAGCGACGCGTCAAAGAACTTGGGACCGCCAACGGGACTGCCTCTGGAGGGCTTGATGAGGAGGAGTCGCAAAACTTGCCTATTCGGAGCCAGTCCACAAAAGCCCGAAGCATGTCGCCGAATGTGGGCCGTGGGGAGAATGGCATTGCGGCAACCTTGAATGGTGCGCAAAATACAGCTGCCCTTGGTGGTTCGAACACCGCACGTGATTCTTTCTTGAATTACTTCTTCGGGAAGGAAGGTGGATCGTCTCAGAACCTGGCCTCGCCGCCGCAGGCCGGCACGCATTCAAGGCGGCAAGCTGGTCATGCGAGCGAGTCTAGCATTAGCCAGAGTATCCGTCAGGCTGAAATGCGGTCTCCGGTTATGCCATCAGAGGAGTACGCTGCTCCACCCGAGTACGGTGGCGGTGAAGTGTCTATGTTTGTAAGTGTTCTTTGAACTGGTTTCCGATTTCCGTGCTCTCGCTGACCTTTCGTGCCTACAGCCCCATAACAATGCCGAGCCAGCCCTTACCGATCGGGAGGTGCTTGAAACCGAGTTGATTCGCCGTCTGATTTCATCCTACTTCGGCATTGTGCGAGAGACCATTGCCGACCAGGTTCCCAAAGCCATTATGCATCTCTTGGTCAACTATTGCAAAGACGTCGTGCAGAATAGACTCGTCAGCGAACTCTATAAAGAGGATCTTTTCGGCGATCTGCTTTACGAAGACGATGGCATCAAGGCCGAGCGCGAGAAGTGTGAGCGGCTTCTCGAAACCTACAAAGAGGCCGCGAAGATCGTGGGCGAAGTGCTATAGATACGACCCTCCACGGTCTTCTTATTTTGGGGTATGTATGATTTGAAGTGTGTGGTCATCAAGATTACGCTTCATGTTCCTCTCAGATGGGATGTTTCCTCGCAGATGTGTCTTTGTAAATTATGGACAGTGCCTATCGATATATCTATCTTCTTCCAGGCTCTTCCGATCTGGATTGCTTCTCTTCTCACTTGTTCTCTCCGCACCATTAGCTGAGCTTCTGCTGCCGTTTTGTTCTTGTTTATTCGAATTCATTTCTATGCTTTTTTCGATTGTGCAGTCTCAGCTGGTATATATTAAACAAGCGCTTGGATCTATAAACAATTACCCGACACAGAGCCGATGCAAACGAAATGATCCATCACCGAGCCTTCCGCGTCGAAGCGTTTCGTAGGCGGGCGCCCTCAAAGCCGTACAGTCCACCCCCGACAAAGACCAGGGCCGCCCCGACCAGAACACCTGATGCAAGATGATTCCCAAAAAGATAAATGGACAGCAGAAGCGAGACGAGTTTCCGGATATTCAAGACAATGGTAACCGTCAACGATGAGGACTTGGCGGACAATAGATGAACACCGCGGATGCACAGATATTGTGTCAGCGCGTTCATAAGAAGATATGCCACTTGTACTGGAAGTTGTGCGAGAACCGACTGGACGGACTGGTACTCTTGCGCCTGCGCCAAGAACGAAAGAGCCGAAGAGGTGGACCCGAGTCCCGAGTTCGTATTGGCGGGAACCTGGGACAAAAGAGATGGCGTTGAAGACACTACTCGCCATTGAGATGACAGCTGCGGGTAGCTAGTTAAGAAAAGGGGCAGTGACAGTGTATGTGAATAGAAGAGAGCCTCTTTCCAATGGTCTCGCCCATAGGTTGCGTATAGCTGGTCCGCGTAGATTCCTTGAAAGGCCGATAAAACCATGGCCAATGCGAGGATCGTGAAGCCCGTTGCGGTGGTCATCAGCGGTGTCTCGCCGCTGGGGGACCCGATTTCAATTGCATGTCCCTTGGCGCGAGCATCGGCCAACGCCGCTGCCACGACACCCGCCGTCAACATGGCCACGGAGAGGATCTGTCCCCGGGAATAGCGCTTGTTGTTAAAGAGATACCCAATGATCATCGAGGCCACCGGACCCGCAGACCGAAGGATGATGTGTAGCGGCACCGAGATCTTGTACGCGAAGGCCCAGTTGTTCAGAAGATTGACCGTCACGAAAAAGGCCGTGTATATCAGCCATGATCGCAAGGGGATCGCGCGTGGGCTGAGGAACAATGCCCGGGGACCTGCGGAGAAGGACAGGAAGTGCGGGAGAGTAAAGAGTGCACACAGAATGAATTGGGCGAACGTGATCAAAGGGCCTGCTTGCCGGGAGCTGGATCAGAAACCGGCTCATGGTCTGGATGTCGGCGGGATCGTGGGGGCTTACCGGCAGTCGGTTGTTCTCTGAATTGAACAAGGCGTTAGCAATGTCCTTTCTTTCTTTTGGGGTACGATGTGCACCACTCACTTGATGATCGCTTCGAGCGTGAATACCTGTCCCAAAGAGTCCGTCAGTCAGTTCTGGGCCTCGGCGCTGTCTGGGGTCTGTTTCTCACATTGGCACAGCAACCCCCGAAAATCAGGGAGGCCATCAACACCAGAGTGGCCCAGCTGGGGACCGCTGCATGTGCGGCGGCGGCGATCAGCACTGTGGTCCTACGTGGCTTATCTTTTTCCAGCGCGTCGTGGCCGCATGAATCACCCTGGGCGTCTCCGGACTTGCACAGCGATGGGGTGATCAGTTCCTCGGGTGCGTTGATGGCGGACAGCTGGACGGAATTGAGCTCGTAGGAATCCTCATATCTCCGTTTCGCATGGCCGTCGCTGTCATTGAGCATATTCTCTCTCGCCTGTCGGGGCAGAAGGAAGAGTCCCGGTCAGTGTCTCGGAATGTTTGTGAGCAGGGACGAGGCGGACCTGGCGCGTCGGGACGCTCTCTTCCTACAATGGCCCTTCGTTTCACACCTGGGTGGTGTCCGGTATTCTTCCGGGGTTCAATAATCCGGTCGAGACAGGATTGAAGTGGTCGAGTCCGGGGAGAGGAAATGGAAGGAAGTGGTGGAAGGACGGAGAAGAGGCAGAGAGATAAGATAACATCGCGTTCGCACGAACTACGCTACGCTACCAGAAATATATCCATACAACAATAACAACGACAACATTAGTCTATAATATCATCGTCACTCAGAATCAGCTTCTCTTCCTCATCCGTCGGCGCCATCGGAGTCTCAGTCCAGCTGCTACTGTGCTTTCCCGGCAATAATGACGGATCGGTCAGATCGTCCATTGCATCGTCGTCCCCAGTGTTTTCGCGGCCTGTGGCACGAAACGTCGTGATTCTCTCCAGCTGCCGGCGCTCCGACTCCTGCCGCTGGATTTGCGCCATGTAGGGCAACTGGTAAAGAAGCGCATCATGGCGGGAGAGCATCGTCGTCACCGTCGCAGGGTCTACGCTGGCGGATCCCAAGTGCCCATGTTGCCCAATTCGGCTGCTCCACGACTTGACACCCGAAGAAGGGACATCCAAGGCTGGAGAGAGATGCAGCCCACCAGATGGATGAAGAAATCGCTTCATCCAGGATTCCACCAGGCCCTCGACCTCCTCAGCTTCACGCCATAAGCGCAGTGAGGCCGGATAGAACATCTTGTGGGCATCGCCTGGCCGGGTCCGTCCATTCCCAGGCGCCAATTTTCGATTCACGGGATATGGAAGAGCAAAAAGAAGGCCTCGGGTAGCCACCTGGAAACTGATTTCGTCCTGTCGCAGTAGATCGATGCCTCCGCTGACACTGGTGGCGCCCGTTCCGACCCCTGCCCGTGCACCATGCACAGAGCGACGATCAATGCCGAGGAGATCACTGTCGGAAAGGGCCTCGATACAGTCGTTTATAGAATCGGTGAACGAATGACCCTCACACGACGGCGGGTAGTTTTCATGGAGAGCACAGATAAAAGTCGAAATGTCAGTCCCGGTCTCATCAACCAGCTCATTGACTGACACCTGTGAGACCTTGTCGCGACGATAGTGACGTAGATGATCGGGTGGCGGCGGCAGAGCGACTGTTGGATCTTGCAGGAGGCTCTTGTCCTCACGCTTGTTGTACACAATCTTACCAACGGCGTGAAACATCCCGAGACTCGACTCTCTCTGGCTGATCGTCTTCAACGACTCCTGTTCCATCGGAGTGAGGGCAACCTGTCCTCGGGTGGACTTTTTCGTCTTGGTTGCCAAACTGCCTCCCCATTTCCCAGCCCCGTCGCCCTTCAGACAGAGAAATTCGAGAGATGAGACTGCACTACGAATATCACCAAGCTCAGAGATCCGGTCCAATACTGCCGGGCCCGGAATTTGAGCACGCTTGGAACTTCGGGCCTCCTTTTCGAGGATAGTCTGCAACGCCTTTTGCATCAGAGTGGGCGCGATCTTGTTGAAATCTAGAATCGTCGTGCCGGGGTGATGATATAGATTCGGTCCAAGCAGACGATGAACGGTCAGGTTCTCTGTCACCAACGATGTGGAGCTTAGCAATGTCTCAGACATAATGATGACAATCGGAGGATGCGCTAGTCCATCATCTTCTCGGGCATTATTAGATCGGGGTCGTGCTGAGGCGGCCAAGTAGCGCTGTAGCGAAGCCCTGAAAGCTGTCAGACTGGAGGACGACCGGTTCATTGCTGGAAACTCTTCGATTAGAAGAACCCGCCTGGGAGAAGCATTGGCTGTCCGGTCTTCTTCTTTTGGAGAAGCGTTTGTCGCACCCTCCAAGTCAAGCCCGCCAAACTTGTCGCCTCGGGTGAGAAATTCGTCAAACTGCGCGCTCGCCGAGACATAGTCCCGGGCCGTATAATCGGAGGCCGGGGGATTCTTCCACTCGATGATATCGAAACCAAGCGGCGCAGACAGAAGCGAGACAGTAGTGGTCTTCCCACAACCCGCAGCACCACGAAGAACGAGTAATCTCTGCCACTGTTAGCAACCCAGAACCTTTGACAGCGTCCTTTTCTAGCATTGTACATACCTGAGGACGTCTCCCCGCAAATACATCTTCCAGCCACTTTTGCACATCAGAGACCTTGCGTTTGTGGACCGCCAGCTCGTCCAGATTCGAGGGAGCAAATCGCTGCGCCCATGGCCGTCCATCGGGTTCTATTGATAGACTCGCCGTGGAGCGTTTAGTTGCGGGACTTTCTGGGAGGAGGAAGCGCTTGGCATGTCGCGTCGGGTTCCGTGATTTGATCAAGCGTTTTGGTTCGGACGGACGAGACTCATTGTGGCCCTGCCTAGCTGATTTGGCGCTGTTCTCCAGATCTGCACTTGCACCGGCGAGGTGCTGCGTGAAGATTTCATCATAGGAATCGTAATCGTCTTCAATGATATCGTCTTCGACGGGTCTTTCCTTCGAGGTCGACTCGGGCTCCTGTTTAACATCGAATTTTTGTGAGGACCATCGCTGGCCCTCTGTTGCCGGCTGGAAGAAGCTGTGCAAGGAATGGGACGGTTTGGAAGGGGCCCTCTTTTGCGGGGACGTGGAGGCGGAAGGGCGTTTCGATGGCGCCGCTTTGCTGGCTCGAGAGCGTGCATTCAGCTTGGAACGAGAGGGTCCGGTGGTGAGTGAGCTTGAATTGGCCGTTGCGATGCCCTCTGAGCGACTGGAGATGGATGGCTGAGCTGGCGAGCGAGAGCGAGACAGGGGGCGCACGGGTTCATCGTCGTCGTCGGAGCAAACGATTGTACGCTGCCTTTTCGAGGGACGAGTGTCCATCATGGAGCCAGCGGATAATGCATCATCCTTTAGGCGCTGAGCCTGACTCCGGGGGAAACACGAAGAGGAAGAGAGAGAGAGACGACGCGATGGACTATCGACGATAAGATAAGCCACAACTTTGTGATTGATTGAATAACAATACAACAGAGTAGAAATAAGTACAAGGAATGTAATAACGATAATCATCATAATAGAATACAACGGTTGAAAATCAAATGCAATACATAGCACGATGGGTATAAGAAGAATCATGCTCTCGTCAGTTCAAGCGCCGCCAAACACATCATAGTAGTAATCCTCGTCCAGACCCTGCCGCGAGGGCTCCCGGGGTGCTTCGCCCGCAAATGTGGCGTCGTCAAACCGAACGTTGAGCAGCCGGATTTTCAGCCCGTAGTTGCTAACCAGGTCGATCAGCTTCGTCGTCTCGGCTGTGATGGGCTGCTGGTTGAGCAGCATCAGCAGCCCGTCCAGCCATTCCGACGCCATGCTGTGCGACGAAGGCCGCAGAGTGAGGAGGACGGCCTCCTTCTGCGTTGTCCTGCTCCCCGACCGCGCATGGCCCTGGCCCTGCAAGTGACCCGTGGATGTTGATGATTGCACATAGCCGTGAATCGTGATCTTGGTCGAGGGCTGGCGCGGCGCCGTCTTGACAGTGGAGGAAGATGAGTGATCCGGGGCAGAGGATACGTTGGACACCACCGAGGAAACAATCGAGAGATCAACTAAATTAAAAAAAAAAAGCACAAAATATTAGAGCCAAATAAGGGTCTGGAGAGAAAGGGACTCACTCTTTTCAGGTAGAGAATCGAGTTCCGGAGCCTTGTCGGCCATGGAGTCGAACTCGCCAAAGTGGAGATATCGCCGATTATGCGACAATTGAACGTATTGGTACGCCGCGCGAGATTTCTGTGTCGCAGCGGACTCGCTCTTGGGTGCGTCGAGCGAAAACCAGGCGCCTTGCAACAAGCATCGGATCCGCTGTTCCTTGACAAACTGAAGGGCTTCGTGCTGGAGTTCCTCGCGCACCTGCCGGAGGTGCTGTCCCCAGGCATCTTCGTACGTGAGTTCCAGGAGTTCCATTTGCAGTTCCCGCAATCGCTGGTACTCAAAGTCGGCTAGCTCTTTCTCGATGTCCTGGACATCCTTGGTTCGGGCTGCGCCCCCCACGACGGATTCGATGAGGATGCGGACCAACTCGATGATCTTGTCCAGATCCTCCGACTCGGCCGCCGTAGCCTTCCACAGGCGGAAAAAGCCCTGCAGTCCGGCCACATGCAGCCGCGTCCAATGAAGGAGCAGGGGCTTGAATAGTTTGTCCATGCTGGTGCGCGACTCCATGATCAAATAACTCTTAGCATCTTCCATCTCGGACTTGTCCACTTCGAAATGTTCGTACAGGATCGCCGTGACGGCCAGCGATGCGCGGGCAATCGGACAGCGTTGGCGTGCGGGCTTGGTCGACTGCTCCAGGAGCATTTTCTGGAACTCATCTTGATGGCTGCGTACATAGTCCGCCAAGTCCATCATGCCCAGATAGCCCACTTCATAGAATTCTGCGGTGGGACTCTCCGTCTCAAAGCCCAGCCGCCGCCACTTGTCGGGATGGTGTCGACGGGAACGCTTCGTCTCGTCTCCATTCTCCGGGTTCTCATCGGTGCCCCTGTCCGGGTTGCTGGCCAGATAGACTCCCTTCAAAGCTCGGCGATGCTCAGGCTTCTCCTGGTTCACGGGGATATCTCGCCACTTTCGCAGCAGCACTTTGGTGAGAGATTGAAACTCCAGTAATGGATGTGCAAGGTCCTGGAGCGCCGAGTCTTGCATGAGGACATAGACGGCTCGAATCACGCCCAGATCCTGCAGTTTCTGAATGAACTTGGGCCACTCGGTCTCCGAATCGTGGGTGATGGAGTCGCGCATGAGGGAATTGATCAATTGGAGCGCATTGGCGCACAGGGCGTGGTCGGCAGAGGACAGGCGACTGACGAGCATCTCCAAAAACTGCGGGTAGATGGCAATGGCGGGTTTCAGGGCGCGGAAGCCGAACAGGCCCGTCTGCGACTTGTGGCTGTCGGAGTATGGATGCGAGACGACCGAGACGAGGATGGACATGGCGCCGCGTAGGATATTGACCAGCGGATGGGTGACAATGAGTTCAACGATCTGGCGAGCAATCAGGTCAGTTCCGGTGTCTTCTTCGGTCCCCATGGTGCAGCGCTTACTCGCTCGACGAGCTCCTGGTCGACAAACTCCCAGCCCTTGTCAACCTCGAGCAGACGCGCAAAGCTGGTCAGACTGTAGGCCAGGGTGTTGCCGGTGGCATGGAGGGTCAGGTAGCGCAGGCGCGTCAAGCCACCCTCGGCGATGAAGACGTCGGCGAAGGAGGGATCGCCAATGTTGCCCTGCAGCTTGAAGACGGCCATTTTGCGGGCAGCATCTTCATCGCTGCCCAGCCGTTCGACCAGCTCGGCGACGTTGACGTTCTCCATGGTTTGTGGAAAGAAAGAAAGAAAGATTGAGACCCGGGGGAGGGAAGTTTTGCCGGGATGTTCAAAGTCAGGGGCCACAGGTGGGTCCGATGGTGAGAGGAACTACGATCGAGGTGGAAGTATAGATTGTTTATAAATATCGATTATTTATCAAGAAGAAGATATCGGTGGGTATGTACATTTCGTGGCTCGTTTGTTTTATGTTACTCATTACATGATTATAGGGCCGGCCGACCTGCACTCTGCCGCGCGCAAAGGTCTTTCATCTTGCCCAGCCCACGTTCCAGATGACAAAGGCGATGTCCCTCGCGCCGTTTATGGAGTCAACAACTCGATCCATCAAGCTCGCGCTAGTCGCCTCGCCGTCCCCTTCGTTCATGCCCGAGGACTGCGGCCGGTTCAAGTCGGTCTCTTCCTCGGAGACAAACCACGGTCGATCCCGGTAGTAGTCGGCGGCCGACCCGTACTGGCCCGTGAAATCCAGGCTGTCATCCTCCTCGTCATCTAAGAGGAAATTGGCTGATGGCCGGGACGGCCGCAGGGTCTCCACGGACGGCGTGGGGGATAAAGATGGCGACGACGACTGCTGGGCGGCCCACCGGTCGAGGATTGACTCGCGGGGTTCTGGGGGATCCTCGCGATACTTGAGGGTCGTGGATGGCAAAAGAGCAATGGTTTTGCCTTCACCGCTGAAACTGTTGCGCGGCGTGCTCCGGTTGCTGGCCGACGCCTTGCTCGGGGCCGATTGCCTCATCATGACCACACCATCGTCCGAGGACGACTCGTCATCCACTGCTGGCCAGTCATCTCCGTCGTCGTCGCCTCCCTTGACCTCCACGGCAATGCACTGCACGACTTCATTATTAAAGTGGATGTGGCGCCGTTCGCTGGGAGACGTCACGCCGGAGGAGGTCGCCGAGGTGAGTGTGCCGCTCTGCGAATCCGTGGAACTGCCCGTCCGGAACTGTTCAATATCGGTGTTTGATCGTCCAAAGGGCGGCCGAGTGCGCCGACGCTCAGCTTCCTGGGCCTTCAGAATGGCGCCGGCATGTTTGAGAAGGGTATTTTGGGACAAAGACCGTTGCAGGATGGTCTCCGAAACGGTTTTTTTCTTCAGGATGGGCCTAGGCGTGTGGAGACGACTTGGGGGTGGGGAGAGCCCCGAGACCGTCGCGCTGCTGGTGGAGGTCTTCAACGGACCGTAGAGCCAGGTGACATCGCAGTCCTTGAGCCAGTTCAGCGTCTCGGGCGAGATGGTCCCGATTTTGTCTTTGGTCTTGGTCCAGGTTCGCCAAGAGGCGTTCTCCAGCCGTACGCCATTGCTGTACTTGTCTTTTCGGGAGGTGACATAGCGCCACGAGGCCCAGATGTCCTCTTCGGCCCAGTCGTGTGAGAGATAATCCACATGCCGGGACGGTGGTTCTTGCTCGATGGAGGTGTCGTCGGCCGCTGGGCTCTGGACCGGCCACGGGGCTGGACTGGTCGACGGTAGCTCGCCGGAGACAGGTTCTTTGGCGGTATGCCCTTCGTCATAGGAGGGCAGCAGCAGATCTTCGTCCTCCAGGGAGAGGCTGCTCAGAGTGGTATCGGGGGATGGCGGGATGGAGGAGAGGGTCGATGTGACAGGGCTGGGGCACTCCCTAGGCGAGTCATGGTGTGGCATTGGAGGTTTGGGGGACAAGTCGTCGAGGAAGTATCGCTGCGCGGTCGGCAAGCGCTGCGGGTCGGAGGCGAAGCGCGAGGTCTGGTCCTGCTGGCTCAGCACGGCAATCATGGCGGTTGTGAGGAGTCGAGTCTTGACAAGGGCGGTAGCAGCAGCACGAGGGCTGGGGATCAGGAAGCAGAACAAGCCATGGAGGTAGAAGTAGATAAGAGGAGGGGGCAGCAGCAGCAGAAGAAGAAGAAGAAGAATGTGGAGGGTAAATCCGGAGGGACGAGAATAATAATAATCATGGGTGGCAAAGATAAATCTCTCGATCCGAGCGCAGCGATCGCTCGGACCAGCACGGGCTCAGGATTGGTGGCATCGCACAGAGATTCATGGATGGTCCTACCTCTCTCGCTTTACGTAGGACATCATTACTTGATTGAAGACACAGACAATTCCTACTCCTACGCTCCTCCGCTCTGATTGGAGATCCGAGAAAAACCCAGTGAGATCGAGGCATCGGGGCACGACGCCTCCAGAAGCTCGGGCCTCTGGGCTCTGTTCTGGACCAGCTCCAGGCACAGATAACGCCATGCAACGACGCACTCCACTTTCCTAACGGCCATTGATGTTGCCTCCGACCGGGGGGGAATGAACTCTGTGCGCGGCTGGCTGTCCTCCGGTCTCTTATCATCCTCTGCAAGCCAACGGGTGTGCATGCAGGCAAGGTTTCACCGGATCCGAGGACCGTGGGATCAGAAACAGAGGGAGGGAGAATGGCAGGGCAAGGGAGGGCAGCAAAGCAGGGTCGGGGGGGGGATTAGCTAAGTGATTATGTCACCCAACACCCTCTATCTCTGCCCCTCGATGAACGATTGTTGACCTAGGTTTTTATTCACTCATCAACCATGACAGACGTGGCAGAGTCTGGCCCCCCCGAGCCCCAAGCGCGCCATGTCGTCTACTGTGGAGGTAAGAAAGTCATGACGCCATCCTGCACCCATCGTGCTGACCCGCCCAGTGTGCACCCTGCCGCCGGAGGTACGAATGGGAAAGATCCAAGCTCCCGCATGGGGCCAATTAACCAACCATCCTCAATTATAGTTTTGCGAGTTCGGTGGCACCGCGAAGAAATGTGAGGAGTGGCTGAAGGAGAACCAATCCGATCTGTGGAATCGACTCTACTCCGAAGGTACTTGCGGCACCCATCCCCGTCCCGCCCACCCACGCGCTGACAACCCGCCCGTCCAGAGGCCCTGAGTGCCAACCTGTCCACCCTCAAGGTCTCCGTCCAGGAACGGGCCGCCAAAGATGCCGCCAAGAAGGAAGCCAAGGCCGCACAGAACGAGGCCCGCGATGCCGAGCGCAAGGCCGCCTCCAAGATCCAGATCAAGCGTGTCGAGCGGAACAAGCGCAAGTATGTCACCGTGGTCATCGGGCTGGAGGTGCATGGCCTGGAGAATAAAAAGGTGGCCAAGGAACTGGGCAAGAAGTTTGCGACAGGCTCCTCCGTGACCAAGTCCCCGTCCGGCACCGAGGAAATCACCGTCCAAGGCGATGTGAGCGAGGATGTCAAGGAGTGGCTGGTGGATGTCTACGGCAGCAAGGTCCCCGAGGCCAACATCGAGCTCATCGAGGATAAGAAGAAGAAGAAGGCCGAGGCATAAAGGGAGAAAAAAAGGGTATCATGACATGACCGACGTAGCATTACACACAGAAATGAATCAACCACCATTCACAGATCTTCCAACAAGGCCAATGGATCGTGCCCCGTAGGCGTAGCCGCGGCCTCGTGCGCCGCATCGAGGCTTGTGTGCAGTTGCTCTTGATGAAGGCTCTCGAGGCGATCGGCAAGGCTCGATGGGCGCGGCATGGGGAAGCTTTCGGGTTCGTGAACGACGGACTCCACGACCTCGGGGCTCGTCACGGGCAGCGGAGGTTGGGATGCCGGCCAATTCTGCAGGATGATGGCCAGTGCCAGGACCAGCACCGCACTGGTGACAATCATCCAGAAGATGCGCAGTCTTCGGCTGACCCGCGTCTGCCATTCAGCCTCCCTCCGCTCCCAGCGGTCAATTTCCTGCCGAACGGCCTCGAGCCGGTTCCCCAAATCCTCCACTCGCCGTCGGCCGGTCTTCATCCGTTCCTCGAGAGCGTCGGCTTTCTGAACCTGTGGTTCAAACCCCTTCAGCTCGTTGATCTGTTTGCGGATCTCCTGGTCTAACCCGGCCGTCTCGCGTTCAAAGTCATTGAGGAGGGTCGACGCAGAGTCGGAGAGTTCCTGAAAGGACGCAATGGTCGCATTGAGGGCCGTGACCTTCTCCAGCAGGTTGTAATAGGTGTAATCGAGTCGGCGGGTGACATCGGTGGCCTGACTGCCTATCGAGGACAGGGCCGTCCGCAGATATCTTTGGCTGGAATCAGTCTGTAGTTCCTCGCGACAGAGACAACAAGCTTACTGTTCGCCCTGTTTCCGCCGCTTCTTGACTATATCGAGGTCGTCCCGATTCTGAATCCCCTGTCGCCGAATCGGGCCGAGTTGGTCTGGGAACTCGGGCACGTCGAGGAGACTGCCCTTCCGACTGCCCGTGCCCAGTCCAACCGTGGAGTCGGACCCCCAGCGAGTGGTGCGCGTCGTCTCGCGGGTGATTGGTCGTAGCAGCCCATCGTCACTCTCCCGATCCTTCTCCCTTCCCGACCAAGTTGGCAGCAGCCCGCGGGCGCTGGCCGCCGACGAGGCGAGGTGGTTCATGGGTCGGGGCAGGCGGAGCTCTCGTGACTTGCTGTGCTTGTGGCGGTGATGGGATGA
Organism: Penicillium riverlandense; assembly: GCF_028828495.1. Classification (NCBI taxonomy): domain Eukaryota; kingdom Fungi; phylum Ascomycota; class Eurotiomycetes; order Eurotiales; family Aspergillaceae; genus Penicillium; species Penicillium riverlandense. Next base: position 3,105,716 of record NW_026643199.1, read on the forward strand.
TTTCGGGCCGTCGAGGCCTAGCGGGTCGATCAGTAGCTGTCGCGGGGAGGGCCGACGTCGCGAGTGGGGATCGGAGGTGTTGCCATGACCCGTGGGCCCGTCCAGCTGGGTGCCTGCAAACGGCTCGTCCGAGATCGGGAGCGCAGGGCCTGGGCTGGACCGGTGGCTCCGGGGCGTGGTTGCGCCATGGACCAGAGGGAAGGTGGCCGGGGCGTGGGTGGAGAGTGGCAGGGGATGTTTGAAGGAGAAGTCCATGTCAGGACATTCTGATGAGGTTGGGGATGGATGGGAGAGGATGAAGAAAGGTGACGATGTTACATGTACCTCAGGCAGCAAGATCGGCAGAACACAGCAGCAAGTCCGAGCACTCGAGGAATCTAGGTACGTACTCTAAATACTCTATAGGTATACAGATAGATTGAAGAACTCGACGATGCAAATAAGAACATACGATGCGAAAAAAGAACAGACGATGCAAAAAAAGAACAGACGATGCCAATAAAAAACTCAGACGCGACCGAAGAAAACGCCGACCAGCATGACTGTTGCTCAGGAGTTGAGCAGTTTGTTGCGCTTCTCCCGTCGCTTCAACCGCTCGACACGCTTATGATGCATCTTCTCCGCCATCTTCTCGTACCGCTGCTTCTCCTCCTTGGCCGCCCGGCGATCGCGGATGCGCTGGATCTTGGCCTGCGACCGGTCAGCACCATCCACCGTGGTCTGTCCGACGGGAATCATACCTGTCGCTCTGCCTCCTTCTCCTGTTTCATCTCACGCTCGCGCTCCTTGACAGCTTCGTGGGTCTTGCGGGCTTCTTGCCGCTTGGCGTAGGAGGTCAGGCCCGCGGTGGGACGGAAGGCCTTCTTGGGGGTGTGCCACTGCTTGCCTAATGGGTGATGTTAGTTAGTACCGGAGTCATCGAGGCCATGAATGGATCAAGGAATACCATTCTTGCGCAGGCCCGCAGGCTCCTCGGCTGGTGTGGACGACATGATGGATGGCAGACACGAAGTGGAGCGCGCCGGACGAGTTTTTCAACCTGATCGATTATTATCAGATCGGATCAGATAAGTGGTTCTTTTTTTCTGCCCGAAAATTCCCTTCTCGTTACACCGCTTGGCCTCCTCTTCGTCAGAGCCTGAAGAATTCCCTCATCTCATCGCACCCTTTCACATAAATACCTCACTCTTCCCACTCCAGACCATACCATGCTCCAATAATCCTCTTCTCCCCTCACTCCTCCCTCTGGTGATCGCACTCCTTGATGGCCGCGGCGGAGCATGCAATCCCCGTCACCGATGAGAGACCCATGGAGCGGCCGTCGCTGCCCCCCAACCAGGGTCTCGAGGCTGTGAAGGATATTGTCTTTGGATCGGTAGGATCCCCTCCCTCCCTGTCAGGTATCGGGCAAAGATTAATGGTCGGTGACTCTATAGACAGCCGGAATGGCTGGCAAACTCATCGAGTACCCTTTCGACACCGTCAAAGTCCGACTCCAATCTCAGCCCGCACACCTCCCTCTCCGTTACACCGGCCCCCTAGACTGCTTCCGCCAGTCCTTCCAGGCAGATGGCGTTCGAGGGCTCTACCGGGGCATCAGTGCCCCGATGACGGGCGCCGCCGTCGAGACCAGCTGTCTCTTCTTCAGCTATCGCATTGCCCAGGACCTTCTGCGCGCATCCATTTACCCAGACACCGAGCAGCTGCACTTCCCCGCCCTCGTCCTCTGCGGTGCGGCGTCCGGCTCGGTCACCTCGTTGGCCCTCACCCCCATTGAACTCATCAAATGCAAGATGCAGGTGCCTGCGGAGTCGGCCGGTCTGAAAGCCCCGGGTCCGTTGGTTCTGATCACATCTGTTTTTCGCCAAGAGGGTCTGCTGGGCTTCTGGCGCGGACAGCTAGGCACCCTGATTCGGGAGACCGGGGGCAGTGCGGCCTGGTTTGGTGGTTACGAAGGCGTGTCCTCACTCTTCCGGAAATACTCTCACCAGTCCAGCACCGAGAGCCTCCCCGTGTACCAGCAGATGATCGCGGGTGCCGCCGCCGGAATCAGCTACAACTTCCTGTTCTACCCGGCGGACACGATCAAGTCGCGGCTACAGACCGAGGACCTCTCGCGGCTGCCGGTCAACAGCGAGCGGCAGACCTTCTGGAGCGTTGGCAAAGCGCTGTGGAAGCAGCAGGGGATCAAGGGCATGTACCGCGGCTGTGGCATCACCTGCGCTCGTTCGGCGCCCAGCTCGGCCTTCATTTTCGCCGTCTACGAAGGATTACGACACTATTTTGGATGATGATGATGATGATGAACATTGTTCTATTAGAACTCTCTGTGCGTTGCATATAGACCCATATACCAATTCTCGGGGCTGGATCTTCCCGACTGATCCCTCCATCTGTTCTATACCCAGCCATGCCTGACATACAGAACATACTACTACTCTGGACGAACCCTCTCTTTGTTTTGTTTCTCTACCAAACCTCTTCGGATCTGATAGCATTTTCTTTGAATGAACAGGATAGATTTCGGTCTTCCTTGCGGTGGCTGTATGTGTAATCGTTTAGTCTGTCTCGGCCACTGCCACCATACTCACCCCGATACTACTGCGCTGCGTCTGTGCCGCATCGAGGAAGTCTTTGACGGTCATCGCCAGCCCTCCTTCTCCCAGCAAGTCTTCATGGGGCTGTAGCGTCCCGCGGAACAGTGGACCTGGCAACCCTCCGTTTAACTCCCAGACCCTCCCATCGTCCATTTTCACAAATCCCACGAAATGGAAATGGTTATCGTCCTGGGCCGAGGGAATGGACGAAGCACCCTGTACCGCCGCATCCATATGCGCATCCTCCAGGAATTGCGACTCATACAGTAGCTGTGCCCGTTCCTTGGGATCGAACCCAACCGCGCGCATCATGAGCGCTTCTAGCTGCGATTTGGGTGTTACATACTTCCCATCCGCCAGATTGAAAACACAGTGGAGGAGAGCCATGAGGCCACACGCATGGCCAATCGTCTGCTTCATCCACAGTACGGGCTCCTGCGGACCATGTCCATGATATTCGGGGATGGTAGGCTCCAACGTGGCGCGAGCAGCACTATAGATGGGGCTGTCGCAGAGCAGAATCAAGGCGCGAATCGGCCTTGGAATGCCCGCGAGCAGATCGGACGAAGTAGATAGAACATCATGAAAGGTAAGGGTTTGGGATACCCCAAGGTTGCGGCAGAGATGAGCCAGCACCTCCGGGTTGTTCTCCAGCGGGATGAATGTCTTGCGGCCGTTGACGATGGAGGCCATGGCTGTGGATGTATCATTGTGGAGAGTCGAAGAGGGGAGGACTGGTGTGTCAACATGGATTGATTACATGAGCATCCGCTGCTAGGGACCTTGGTGACGGACTGTCGGGGGTATAGTTCGAGATCACATCTACTGGCAGAGGGAGGATTAGACGACCACGACTTGGCTTTTCGTTTGATTTGGATTGCTGTTTTCAGTGGAATGGGGCAATGGAAGAAGAAAGCTGCTGCCTTTCATCACTCGACTCCAATCAGAGAGATGCATCTCTAGCTCGCGCCCAAGGTCCTCGCACCATCCCGGCAATGGACCAATTTCGCCCCAGGGACGGACGGATCCATTTGGTTTGTTTCACCGGAGATTTCCTCGCGGTCCCTGCGAAGTTATCACTGCGAGTTGCCATGGCATGGCTGGGCAAGAATTCTCGATTCTGCGCCGCACCCAGCTATACTTGCTGAACCATGAGATCTCGACCGACTTTACGAGGGTCTGTGGAAAGACACGATGCATCGGCTGCTCCATCAGAAGGATGGATCAAGCTTTTCCCTTCCGCTAAAAGCTGCAGGTGACTGGCTCTGTCTCAGCCCTATGGATCCCAATGCGTGCGTCTCATTGCTGCGTCAGCCCACGCGAAGCCCCATGTCAGGCACCTTGAAAGCTTTTAACCGGGGACAATGGTCCTAGACGTGCGGACCGCCCCAAGGTCCTCAGGAACATGGATATATAAACAGTCGTTGATCCATGCCCTTCACGTTCAACCTGTTCTTTTCTGGATTATCAAAAAAGGTTGACTGGCCAGCATGCCTATCTTCGATCCCTCCAATGTCAACCTGGACACGGCCAGCCAAGAAGATGTTATCTGCTACCTGACCGTCTCGGGCAACGACTACAATGGGCAGCTTGGGGCTCGTATCTCCTCCATCTTCGTGATTCTGGTCGTGTCCTCGGTCTTCACGTTCTTCCCGGTGGTATCCAAACGCATGCCAGGATGGAAGATCCCTCACAGTGTCTACCTCTTTGCTCGATATTTTGGTACCGGTGTCATTGTGGCCACCGCATTCATCCATCTGCTCGATCCAGCCTATGAGAGCATCGGCCCGGGCAGCTGTGTGGCTGTGTCCGGAAACTGGGACCAGTACTCGTGGTGCTCTGCCATTGTTCTGACGTCAGTTGTCACTATCTTCCTACTGGACCTCGCGGCGGAGGTCTATGTCGAGCAAAAGTACGGCATCCACAAAGACGAAAATGCCACCAGCACCTTTATCCGCCATGAACATCATCTGGACGTGCAGCCGGCACCGGAGCTCACACAGCCCGCGAAGGACTTGAAACGAGCCGACAGTTGGCGATCCGAGGGGGATTCCATGATGGCCGAGCGATCGTTCCGACAACAGATTGCCGCCTTTCTGCTCCTGGAGTTCGGCATCATCTTCCACTCTGTCATCATCGGTCTCAATCTGGGCGTCACCGGCTCCGAGTTTGCGACTCTGTACCCCGTTTTGGTCTTTCACCAGTCATTCGAGGGACTCGGTATTGGGGCCCGAATGTCCGCGATTCCATTTGGGCGACACACCTGGCTTCCCTGGATCCTGTGCTCCCTTTACGGCTTGACGACGCCGGTTTCCATTGCTATCGGCCTTGGAGTGCGCACAACCTACAGTCCGGACTCGAAAACTGCTGCAATTGTACAGGGTGTGCTGAACGCCGTGTCCGCGGGCATTCTGATCTACAGCGGTCTGGTGGAGCTGTTGGCTCGGGATTTCTTGTTTGATCCGTGTCGTACCAAGCAGCGTTCTCGGTTGCTATACATGGTGTTCTGCACTCTGCTCGGAGCTGGAGTGATGGCTCTGCTTGGTAAATGGGCTTAAACTGGGCGTTTCTGTACACACTTGATATGGGCATGTAATGATGCATTTGGAGGGTGATTACCTTATGGCTTGCCCTCAAGAAAACTAATGGTTGTTACCGATAGAAAGATCTTAGTCGAGGCCAAACTATGCTAGAAAACTTCAAATATATCTAGTAGTGACTTAATCAAGCGATAAGTCTTTTATCCCATACGGTTCACATCCGTTCTCTCCGACTGGTTCGGTTCTGTGGATAAGGCATAATGTCACTGCGACCTTGCTCCGGGGACACGGGGGCAAGAGTACAATGATTGTACAGTGGTTTGAGGTTTTTGGGGTATTTATACATAGTAGCACGGTTGGCACTAAAGAGTCATTCGACATTGTTGTAAATAGGGAGAATAATGAGTATTGGTTGAATCCCGATATCGATATATATATCTGGACCACCCTGACGAATTAATTCGTTTGCTAAATATCTTTAAGCCTATAGCAACCCAATATGTCTCACTCGAACCCACCTGGCCAATACTGCAGGACTTAAATGGTAGGCCAGCGATAGCAATAATACGTCCTGATATAGATCGCCCAAAGCGGGTGCCATCGGCTATCGGAGGGCGGATGATATCAAACCTCACCGTGTCTCCACGTCGAAACCACTCCCACCCACCTCAATCAGCAATGCCGCCCATTCCCAACCCTGTCACAGCCCAAGAGCTGGAGATTCTCTCCACCAAGGCCATTGCGGCCAAAGAGCTCGCCTACTGTTTGTTTGCCACAATTCACCCCTCCTTCAGTACAGCCGCTAACTCTCCCTCCCCAAGGCGAATACTCCAAATTCCGCGTCGGAGCTTGCATCCTTACGACCTCGGGGGAATTCATCGTCGGCGCCAACGTTGAGAACGTCTCGTACCCCGTCGGGACGTGCGCAGAGCGTGTTGCCTTCGGCACAGCCATTGTCGCGGGCCACCGCGACTTCAAGGCCATTGCGGTCGCTACAGATATCAAACCTGGAGCGTCGCCCTGTGGAATGTGCAGACAATTGTACGTTGCTCTCTCCATCTCACCTCCCTCCCTCTGTGTTTATTGGACCTCATCTCATCCTGTCAGTATGCGCGAATTCACCACGCCTTCGTTCCCCGTGTACATGTATGACGGCGACGGCAAACACACCGTAATGACGATGGGCGAGGTATGTTCTTGATATGGTCCGTTTTATCTAGATTTATTAACAGCTCCAGCTTCTGCCGAGTTCATTCGGACCCAACGATTTGCCCCGGTGAGGATCGTTACTTAAAAGAAGCGCGATCTATTTGTGTCTTAAAGACTGCCGCGGTCTCTGGATATGCGTACAAAATGAAGAACCAAAGAAAAAAGAACCTAAAAGAACATGGTTGGCTCGTAGTGTCACATCAGCAGATCAAAATTCACCCAAGTAAAAACCCCAAGTCCCCTGCAAACCATACTACATAGCCAGAAGAGAACAGAGGTCTACGCCTCGTCCTCGTCCTCTTCGTCCACGCCTAGCAATTCATCTTCGTCATCCACCACATGCGTGTAGTCACCCCGACGCGCAGCAAATGATCCACGCGTGGAATACGGCCGCTGGTAGCCCCGGCTCCGCGCACGCATGTAGCCTGTGCCGCTCCGCCAAAGACTCATGACCAGCAGAGGTAGGGCCTGGGCGACTGCCACGACACCCGCAATAATCACCACCGGCACTTTGATCAGCACCGAGTCGCGGGAGAACAGTCCCCGGGATGAAGATGTCGCATCGCCCAACCGGATCTGGCCGAACTTGCCGTCCCACCGTGTGTAGACGTAGTATCCGGCTGCCGCGGCGGCGGCGAACGGAACCACAATTGCAAAGAATAATCCCACGCCGCCGATACCGTGCTTCTTCCGGTACTCCTCCTCCTTGTCGGGACAGGGATGCGAGACGAACTGATCATATTGTTTACCGCCCTCGCAGGTCGTCAACGGGATTCGTCGATACCCTGTCGGTTCCCAATACTCGACCAAGTCGTCATCTTGTTTGCATTGCTCCGAATGGTCGGGCTTAGGTAGACCCGGTACCAAGGCGCAGCTTCCATCTTTCTGCAGCTCGTAGTTGTAATCACTGTCACATTATTAGCTTCAAGTCTTTTAGAATCAAAATGTTAATCTCACCATTCAAAATCGGACCGGGTACAAGTGCAGTTCTTCCCAATGCTATGAACGTGCGGGTCGCGCCAAGTGTTCCAACAATTGGCTTTGGGGTCCTTACGATGATACTGCTCGACATGACCAAACAAGCAATTATCCTCTTGGGCCGGATGCTTGGGCGTCCACAGGATATAATCACTCTTCCCACCTTCCTCATCCAGATCGCACGTCCGATCCCGCAGCGCGTCAAAGTCGAGGCTGACGGTCTTGTATGTGCCCGACTTGGAGCTTTTGCCCCAAAGGAGGAAACGTCTTGAGACATCAGAGGGAACCGTGGTGATCTCGTCGATGGTCATGTCTTCATTCGAAAACGTAAACTCCTTCCACGAGTTGCCTTCATCCAGACTGTAATAGCCGATGGTCGCTGCCTTGCCTTCTGGAACGAGCACAATCACCGAGCCTGCAGCACCGTACTCCCACCGATAACGGCCCTTCTTAGCGCATTTCCAGGTGATTCCGCCATCCGTGGTAATAAATGTGTCCGCTTCGTCTTTGTCCGTCAGATGGTCACCAACGTTGCCGAGGCCGATCATCATCCCGATGGCGGATGGAGAGGAGAAGGTATCCCGGGGATCACTGCGCTCCGTAAAGCTATGGAGATGCAATGCGCAGTCGTCCGTGCCCTCACCCTCCCTCACACTGCACTTGAATTTCTTGCCATCCGCGTCTTTAGTGGGAGGTGCCAGTAGCGCCCACTCGGCACCATCGTTGTGAGTGATCATGGATCGGAGCTTCTTCGACGTCCCCTTCTTTTCCACGTCGTCCACGTTAGCCACGACGTTCACCACTGCAACGCCCTCAAGACCTGCCATTCGCTCGAAATCAACATAACCGGCTTGGTCACGGTTGATCGCATTGAGGCTGAGAACAAAAGACGTCCCGTTGCTGTTGCTCTTGACCAAGGGGCCGTATCCAGCGCCCTCATTGACCGTCACATGCAGGAAAATAGCATGGGTGGAGCTTGACAGCACCGTGTACGCAGGGACATCGAGGTTGAAGGGGAAGTGGGCGGGGGCGAAGATTTCGCCGTCCAAACTCGAGCTGGCGTTCAAATACTTGGGATCATTCGGGGAGAAGGAGGCGACGACAATGAATTCGTCCATCAATGCAAAGCCAGTGATATTGTTGAAAAGAACCGTCGGCTCCTTTTCAAAGCCGTCATCGCTGGACAGCAGTTGCTGGTTTTGTTTGAGCTTGTTCTCATTCTCGTACTGCCCACAAAGAATGCGTTCCTTGGGTTCCTTGCCAATTTCGCGGCTCACAAATTCGCACCGGCCGACGGACTCAAGAAGGAACGTCCATTCACCCTCACCGCGATGCTTGCTGATATAGGCGCTGGAGTAGTAGCTGTCACTATCGCGACCGCCGGCATGCCCAGTCCACATAAGCCAATTCTTGTTGTGCTCGTGGAAACTTAGGGGTAACAACCCATTCTCTCTTGTTGGCGGCAAAGGAGCCTCAAACTTCTTAATTTCGGATAGACCCCGGTCGTAGGTGTAGTAGACCGTCTCGCTATCTGTGAGGAAGAACGCTGCCTCGTTGTGATGAGGGTGCCGGATGATCTGCGTGATTTGCTGCGACTTCAAGGGTCGCTCCCAGTTCTGGCCATGATCGTGCGAGATGTAAAGTTCGCCTTTCTCGGTGAGCATGACGATTGTCTCATCCGACCCCGAGTTACTCGCTTGACGTTCGAGATAGAAATATTGCTTCCACTTGGCCGGAAGCTCTTGTTCGTACGATGCGACTTCCCCGTCTGGGATAGGCGTATCCGTGAAGTTTCCACACGACCGCGAAACTTCGCCCTCCAGATCCTCGCCACCTTTGCATCCGTTCCCGGGAATCAGACGCCAGCCGGACGGCCCCTTGTACTTGTCATTGGAATCTTTGCATTTGCCAGCCGGGGGTTTCAAGGACATAGTGGGGATGCAGCTTTCTCCATCTCCACTGCGAACAAAGTTGTAATCGCATTCAAAGTCTTCCTTCGTACACTCGCACGGCGTAAATGTAGCATTTTGTTTCGAAAACGGTTCTTTCACAAAACAATCTGCATCGGATTTTCGGCGCCGGAAGGTCTGAACTTGGCCCATCACGCAATCCGGCTCGCCATTCTCGTCCAAACGGGCCACCCAATCTTCGAAATCGTCATCTGGGTCACACTTGCGCTCATGCAGACCGTCAAAATCAATCGAATAGACCATAGGTCGTTGGTCTTCGTCAGTCGCAAGGGCGATTAATACAAATATCAGACTCGTAGAATCTGGTGTTGTTTTTAAAGAGATGGGCGCAATCTTGTGGTCCAATTTGATATGCTCCCAGTCCTTCCCATGGTTGATAGAAAACTGGACCTTGTCAGTCTTCTCATCGGGGATAGCAATAATCACTCCTCCCTGGTCACCAAACGCATAGAGGTGCGGCCCCTCGAGTGCTTTTAGCCAAGTGAGCCCTCCATCGTCCGAGACAAATGTATCGCCATCATCGTACTTCTTAAGGTGCTTGCCGGTGTTTCCCACGCCCATAACGAGGCCCGGTGCGGGACTGGAGAAGATCCGGTTCACGGTTTTCCCTAGCTGTCGGTAACTCGTCATGGAATGGAGATGCAGCGTCTCCTTGCCGACCTTGAGATCCTGGAATGTTCGTCCATCATCGAAACTGATGCTGCTGACGACATCCTTCTTCTTCGTTTCGGAGCCTTCGACATCCTTCCAGTTTTCGACAGTATTGACGATGACGATGCCCTGGATGTCGGCGACTTTCTCAAAATCCACCCATCCGTCGAATCGATTGGTGTGCTCGATGTTTCGAGTAAAATAGGTCCCGTTGGAGTTGGATGTAAACAGAACACCCATGCTACCATAATTGGTGGAGTCAAGGACGTCAACCTGCATACTGTATTCCGTACTCTCCAATAGCGTGAAACCGTCCTCCTCCAAACGATGTCCGTCGAATTCCGCCCGGTGCCACATGACCGAGTCGTCGCTCACAAACAGGGCCTTTTCATCGGTACCCCGAGACTGAACCAGGGCCACGAGATACTTCCTGACCGAGCCGATATCGCCGACACCGCTGACAGTCTGGCCCTCTTTCAGTTTCACCTCTGTGCCCTCACCGTCATGGAAGAAGTCGTCGGTGTAGACCAAGCGCTCGCCGTTCCCGCGCTTCAATGGCGGGACCAAACAAAGGATTCGGGTTTTAATGGAGCTCGGGACGTCGACATTTTGTCCAAATTCACGCGTGCTGGCCGCCCACATGCACCAATCGGTCCTCTCCCTAAGCAGTTTTGGCTTCGTCTTGAAATTATCCGTGGTATATAAGGTGATCGGCTGGCAGAGGCCGGGAAACAGGCACTCCTCGCCTCGGAAGATCACCTTGTTCGAATCGTGAGAGTTGAAATTTAGAGGTTCGCGTCCAGGGAGCACTGGGGCATCAAAGGACTGCCATGTCTTTGCTTGATCGGTGGTGACCCAGTGTTGGCCATCTTTGCCAAGTGCGTAGGCACAATGGTCATCGAAGGGGTGTGGAGAGATGGTGAGGATTGCGCCGGCCATGCCTTTCTCCTCAGGCTTTCCCCAACTCTTGCCACCATCAAATGACGTATAGAGATCATTCTTCTTCATCTCATAGAGTACGATTGTCTCGGTGCCCTCAAAATAGAACAGGGCCCCGGGTGGGCCGTCGAATTCCTTGGGCGAGACATTAGGCTTGTAATCCTTTGCCGCTGCTGACTGGAACGTGTCGGCCAGCAGCAGGCTCAGCATAAACAGCAGCCACCGAGGCGTCATGGCTGCTGGGTCTCGCGCATCTGATGGGGGGTAATCGCGTCGAGTGCAGCTATAGAGCTGCCTGCGGGTCGCGGATCGAGCCGGAAGACGGAGGGTGAATCGTTGAGGGTGTAAGAGAGAAACGCAGGTTTATGGATGGAGGAAGGGAACAGAGTCCCGTAAAGAATGCAGCGAGACAAATGGGATAAGATGAGGCTGGAAGAGAGCGTGAGGAAGGTGGGTGAGCTGCGTCGTGGCCTAGGAGCTTTGGAGGTCACGTGAAGGCTCGTCATCGCCGAGCACCCGGTATACTAGAAGCATGATCTGGATACTGTATACAATCATGATTATGATCGTTACAAATCGGATGAAACGGTTTAAATGTATCCAGGAGTAGATGTTCGAAGCAGCATATATACAAGGCGCCGCAGACACAATACATACATAGTATAAGGCCGCTCAAGAGAAGTAGAGCCATGGCTGCCAATAGCAACATCTTTCACCGATGAAGTAATAATAGACGCCATGGATGAGAAAAGAAAACTCGCACGCTCAAATGAAAGACAACACTCAACAGTGTAGGGTATTCTTTTAGGAAAGAAAGAAAACATTTCAGGGTATTCTTTTACGCAGCTTCTTCCACATCTTCTTCACGACGTGGTCGTCCAGGTCCTCCCAGATTGACACGCTGCGGTCTGCGGGCGGCAGCTCTGCCAGTCGCAGGGGATCTTCCGTGGAAGATGCTGACGGAGTGGGCGACTCGGTGCGCAGATCGGGTCGCGTCAGCGTCATCTTCAGGGTCATCTCACGATTGCCAGGGAGTCGCTGCGGCCGCAGAGCTGGTTTTGATGCCGGAAGCCATGACTGGTGGTTCTGTACGGATTGAGGGGGTGTCATCTGTTGCGGATGGGACGTGGGTGCTCCCGGCATCTGCTGCGGAGGCGCAGGTACTTCTTCCACCGGCTCACCAGGGCTCCCCACGACAGATCCATCGTCGTCCTCGAAGAACGTGCCATAGTCGTGGGATATTAGAGCGTCTTTCTCGACACTCGGCTCCGGAGCCACATTCTCCTTGTTGTTGTTGGTGGTGGTGGCGGTGGTGGTGTCTTCCTTCTGGTCGAGGGCGGGAAATCCAAACTCAATGGCTTCGTCAAACTTTTGCGGGGATGCTAGGTAAACGCGCAACTTGAGCCGGGCGTCTGGGTCCTGGTAATACTGCGCTGCGGGATCGATGCTCGAGGTGGATGACTTGGGGATGTGCTGGACCGATCGATGGCGAGATGCTTGACGAGAGCCCGGCCGGGCCATGGAAAGCCGGTTGTTCAGCATGGAGAGAGGTTGGGCGGAGTGACTAGAATCCGGCAGGGGGCGAGATATGGACAGCGCTGGTTTGCGCAGCAAAGAGCCGGTGAAGGACATTGAGCGGCGGAACGACGATCGCCGGCGACTGCCCGGCTTCATGACTGAACCGGCGACATGGGAATGGTACTCATCCAGGGACAGATCGAGATCTCCATCCTCGTCCAGCCAGCGGCAGCTGTCGTAGAATGAGGTGTCCATCTTTTCGTCCGACTCGTTGTCTGACTCGTCGTCCGACGAATCCCAGAAGACGGCGGAGTGATTCGAGACGGGCAACGTCGTCTCCGAGGGGAGAGTGTCAATGGAATGACGGCGGTGTTTCTGGTCGCGACGGTAAAAGGCCTGGTCGGCGGCGTCGAGGATGACGCTCTCCCGGTAGGCACGACGCAGCCTCCGGCGCTCTTCAGGGGAGAACAATTGTTGTTGCAATTTAGCGGGCAGAGCGCGGAAGCATTGCGAGTCTGCCTGAGCGGCCAGATGGGCCAATTGAAGGGAACCTGGTTTACGCAGCTTCCTGGGGTGCCGGGAAGAGGAAGAAGATTGTTTCAAGGCTCGCCGGGCGGGCACTCGCGGATGGAGGGGCCAGGCCCCGGGCGTGAGTGGGCGAGGCGATAGGCGCGGCCATGATGCTGGCAGCAGGGGGAACCGTGATCGCTTTGGTCTAGCCGGATACGCAACCGCTCGACATTCGAGAAGAACTGTATGGAGCGTCAGCGGTGAACAGTGGAGCGACCAGTGGATCCGAGCGTGCGAGTACGCCAATGCCTGTGAGCATCGGCGTCCAACGGGGGCCGCCATGGATAATAGCGTGGGCGATAGTAGTTAGCCAGCTCCACCGCCAGTGTTCAGGGGTGCTGTCAGACACGGACGGTTGCCTCTCAAGCCACTTCTGGGCAAATCCCCCGGGACTATTTGTTGACGGGAACTCCACCAACAGGGAGAAAGGGGAAGGAGCCTTACTTTGCGTCTGACGGCGGGAGGGAGAGACTCGAAGTCTTCGGCCATCATGGGGGAGGACATGGTTAATAATCGTAGGTAGTTAGGGTTGTGTCGGTGTCGAGGACAGCCTGGGGGAGTTAGGGCTGGGACGGAATCGAGGGACAGAACGAATGGCCAGTTCTCTATAACAACCAAGCGAGTTTTCAACCCAAGGGACCTCCAAATAATATATACCTGCGCTGATGCGGCGTTTACAACGAGGTACAGAGGGATGTTCTACATGTAGCACTGACCCTGCCAAGATGTGATGTGATACGAGATCTATTCCCAGACCTGTCACTTTTGCGATCCCCTTGTGACCAGTCATGAACGGTTTTCTCGAGCTAGCATCGGTCACGAACCTAACGATGGACTAGAGCTGCCTAATGAGGTGTCACAGCGCAGGAACCCTCACTGCGGTTTCAGGACACAGCGTAACGCGGGATACTTTTTCTTCGCGCAAGGGATGGAATACAGTAATACAGTCGGACAGGGGGCCGTCGGTCAGACAGCCCCTTCGTTTGAACCCTCTGCCAGGACAGCCCTACGGCGCGAACTGAAACCCGGCCATCTGAAACCGGTCGATTGGCGAGCCGCCAATCGCTGCCAGCCGCATCTGGGAGGGGCAATTAACCGTCTAGCCCGGTTGTTCATCAGATGAGCTGTCAAAGACAATTGGTTGATTAGTGGGGCCTGGCGCCTCTCTGATACATCGTAGTAACTTCCCAAGCTTGGTCTATAGTAGTAAATGATCCTTCTGCCCTCACAGCGCATTGAGAACCTGTTGCATCGCCACCGTATTCGAGTCCTCCCGCCGTGATACATACGCCCGCACTTCCTGGACACTGAGTTTGGCCTCCACCTGAGCCCGGGCTCCAGTCCCGGACCCGCCGGTGGCTCCGCTGGCAGCACCCCCGCGGATGCGCTCGCGCAGGGCTTCGGTGCCGATGACAAACAGACTGCCCACTTCCAGAAGTACGTCCAGCGCACCGCCGGCCCCCCGTGGCTCGTCGTCAATGTCCCAGGATTTGAGCAGATCCGCATACTGGGTCATGTCCTTGGTCACCATCAACCCCCCGGGTCCGCTCACGGCGAACCGCTTGAAGTGCTCCAGCAACAATCCGCGCGTCCCCAGCGCGATTTCGGTCAGCACTTGACGGACGTTGGCCCCGCTTGCCGGCAGCGATGTCCGCGCGATGTTGTGCAGGCGACCCAAAAAGGCGCAGATCGAAGCGCAGGTCTAGAATTGGCCACATCCTTAGTTGTCCAATTCTCCGACGTAAAGAAAAAAGGGGGCAGAACTTACCGGCGTCTGCAGCTGTTCCAACCACGCGGCGTTATCCCCTTCCCGGGGCCGGAAGTCGTTCTTTTTCTGTCCGGAAAGCAATCGACCGACCCAGGCCAGGGTTGCATCGATGGTTTTCTGCTCGATCGAGTTGATCTTCTCTTCAATGCCCGCCGTCCTCTGGCTGGTCCGCTTCTCCATATCCCGGCGGGTGGTAATGCTCGCCGTCGCCAGAGGAAGGAGCACAGCGTGAACGCACATCACCATCAGTGTGGTGATGCTGATGGTTGTCCGCACCGACGGTAGATACGCAAAATCAGGCTCTGTCTTGCCCGATTCTTGGGTGGTGGCTGCTTCCAGGGCGGCGTCAAGACAAACCTCCACATAAGCCTCGCCCATGTTAGTCAGGAGCAAATTCAACAAGGCAGACACATCTTTGTGCGTGTCACTGTTGACGCTTAGCTCCAGCCCGCGGCCTACAGCCTCCGCCAGCCACTTCAGCATGCGCTTAGCATCGCTCAAATTCGGCAGGCCATCTTCCTCGTTCAGCTTAATCTCAGCCAGGCGCGTCGTGTCGGGGATCTCTCCTATCTTAGCCACTTGTTGGAGCATCCGGCGCTGAATGGGTGAGATGTCGGCTGACTCCAAGCGATTAATAAATCCATCACGGGAGCTTGACAGAAGTTCTGTTTCCTGCCGAGACAGTGACGCCATGAAGGTAGTTGCCGCCTTCTTGCGGCGGGCATGAAAGGTATGGAATTTGAACAATAGGGCATTAATCAACTCCTCCAAGGTGCGCCTCTCGCGTTCAATGTAGGACGATCCCACGAAGTATGGAACGAACAGCTCCTCCAGTTGCTGATCAAGTAGCAGCGCCGTCTGAGATGAGATCGTGTCCGGGTGCTCGGTCAGTCCGTGCGCCTTCAGGTCGTCAACCAAGGTACTGATATAACCGCGAGAGCTCTGTAGACATCGTAAAAATGCCAATGACGAGACTCCACTGGCTTTTTCCAGGACCATTTCGAGTCGTTGCTGGATCGACTGCTGGAACACTCGCTGCAAGAACTTGCCCAGGACTTGCTCATAGTACGGGAAGGCTCGCCGGATGATGGCTGACTCTTCCTGCACCACGACCTTCACCTCGTCGATCAACGACTGCAAGCTGGACTCGACTCCGGGAAGCTCAGCGTCGGGGTCGGCCAGTTTCTCCCATGATTCCGGGTCGCCGCCCACTTCCTCCGTGACCAGTTGACTGCGGTCGATGAAGAACTGGTGTTGATTGACGAAGAGGGCGATGACGCTGGCGCCGCCGTTGAAATCCTGCAGCACATTCGCGCAGTCTCTCATGCCCTCAAAGTTGGCCTTGCGGTAGAAATCATCAAACTGTTTCAGCAGGTCTTTCTCAAGAGTTTCGGAGAACTTTTCAATGATCTCCCTCGTATTCCGTCGCGGTGCGCTGCCTTCAGCGTTCAGTTCCTCCGATGAGGAGTCGTTGGCCGGATATCCATTGGTCGTGCCTGCATTTTCGTGCCAGCTCTGCGGGTCTAACCGCTGGCTAATTCGCAGCAGTTGCCGTGCAATGTGTGCTGATCGTACTTTGGCCTCTCCTGTGCCAGACCGCCGTAGATTCTCCAGAAGTGAAATCTCACCCCGATTGCAGACCCCTTCCCAGCATTCGAGCAGGAAGTGCGCATCCAGGGCGCGCCGTCGTTGCCGATCGAGCTCCTCTAGTCTCTTTCCGGTTTCCACCGCCATGTTTCCGGTGCCGCCTGAGTTCTCGAGTCCCCCTCCCGAGCCGTTCAACGACGTGTCAAGCTGCTGGAAGGATTCGATTGTTTGCCGAAGCTTCCGGCCAAGAGTGGTGAGGTTTTGCGAGTGTTGCGCCTCTGCTCGGCGTACGGCAGCAGACAGTTCATTCTCCCGGATCTCCAGATCGCCTGAGAGCTCGCCCAGGCGCCGTTGGGCATGTTCGAAGGTTCGGATGAGGGGCTTCGGATCGAAGGGTTGGTTGGAGGCGGCGGTGCCAGCTGCCGAGCGACGACCAGAGATGGCGCTGTCCGAAAGCGCCTCGATGAACTCTTTCACGATGAAATCACGGCTGGAGAAGTCCTCGAGGGTGAAGCTAGGGCCCTTTGGGAAGATGCTGCGGGCAGGGTTGGAGGACGCGATGGATGCATTGTCGGGCATCATGGCGAAGGGAGTGACCTCATGGGGTCACTGCGACAGGTGTGGGATTGTGCAGCTGCCTGGGGTTGTGGGAAGGGGTGGCAGAGGCAGAGGGAGTTGAGCGTGGTGAAGGAGGAATCTGGGGAAGCTGGAATGAGTGGTTGGTTGGTTGGTTGAGTATTGCCACGGATGGTCCGACCACGCACTGAGAGATAGTTGTGGTCGACAAGTATGATACTCATCATCATCATAGGATCTGTTCATTAGCAAGATGTGTATGCTTTATAGATTGTATGCTTGTAAATCTACATCGTTCGTTCGTCAATCCGGAGCTGTGCTGTTATGTTATTGTGTATAGGAACGGTATAGGGTCCAGATCTATCTGCCTGGAGAGATCTGGTAAGAGACAGACTAATCATCAGATCATGTGTTTTTTTTTTCTTTAAGATCGGACCGAGGATCATTCTGACATTCACTCATGGTTGTTTTCGGGTGAGACCATTCCCCTCTCAACGAGTATTCTTATTATCGTGTTCTTTTCTAGCCTGTGTTCACTGTTCAACTTTCTGTTCGCTGCCACGTCCACTTTTCCACTTGACACACCACCACCAGCAAACCACCACCACCATGGTCTCCCAACGGGAACGCCAGACCCTGCGCGAGGAGATCCGGTCGCGAGGGGCCAAATTGAGTGCCGCCGACCGCGAAAAGCTGATCCGACCATATCTTCCCGATCCCTCCGAGCTCCCAGACTCCAAACCCAGGGCGTCCACTTCCACTTCCTACGGCTCCCGGCGACAGAAAGCGCCGCGCAGGAAGCCCATCCGCACCTTTCTCAAGTCGCAGCTGCACCAGCTCACCTATGCTGTCACGCACATCATCTTCGGCGTCGTCGTGCGACTTATCCAAGCCTACCATGCCGTCGTGGACCGCGTCTTCGCCGTCGTCTACCACCACCACCGCACCCCCGAGCTCATTCGCAAAGATGTCCGCGGGCTGAAACGTCTCCCACAGCACCTAAGTGTCATACTGACTCTGCGCACGGAGGAAGATGCGCTAGCTGTCTTGATGGATGAGGTGGCCGAGCTGGCGGCTTGGAGTGCCTGCGCGGGCATTCCCCAACTAAGCGTTTATGAGAAGACCGGTACGATCTCTTCAGAGCTGTCTACCGCAAACAGAGACTAATTAGCCTAATAGGGGTCCTCAAATCCTGTATACCAACCTTACACCAGATCATAACCACGAAACTAGCCTCATACTACGGCTCGCCGTCACAGCAACCAAGCCTACAACTCTTCGCACCCCATCACCCGGTCTATGGCAGTGCACCAAGTCACAATTCTGACAAAGCATCCCTCACGCTCCTCCTCCTCTCCTCCACCGACGGCCGCGAGACCTTTGTTGACCTGACCAAGACCCTGGCCGAGATGTCGCAGAACGGCAAGCTGTCGCCTCAGGACATCACGCCCGAACTGGTCGACGCGGAGATTAGCGAGATCACGACGCAGCCATTACAATCTGACTCGGCACAGAGCAGTGCCTTGTCTTTCAACCCCGAGCCGGATCTCCTCCTGGTGTTTGGGAATTTCCTGAAGCTGGATGGGTACCCGCCCTGGCAGATTCGGCTGACGGAGATGTATTGTACCGGTGATCGCAGTTATGGGACGACTGGTTATGGGGAGGGGGTTGAGTATCAAGGGTTCATGCGCGGGTTGTGGCATTTTGCCGGCGCGCAAATGCGGTTTGGACGGTGATGGTCCAAACCTGAAGGGTGTGATATTCGGCTTCGGCATTTCAATCCATGTTCTTATTATGTTGTCTATCAAAGGTACACTTGCATTGGGGGCATTCCAACACCAGAGATTAACGGAAAAATGATCATTATGCATATTGTGGCTTGTGCTGGTATCACCATAAAAGAAAAACTAAAAGGCAAATGAGTGGTATCAATGCGGTGTCAAAACATAACTGTAGATGATATGAAAACAAATATAAAGGCAATGCAAGCAAACAGAGTCCGGGAAAGCTGCGCAAAAGAACATGAAAATCGATTGGCTTCGTAGGGTCATTGTCGTCATGAATATAAATGCCCGGAGAATGGGCGTCTGGGCTGTCTGTAAACGGATTCGGAAGGCGCGTCTATTCATTCATGCTGGCATGCTGCACCCAATTCAGGTTCTGGGACCATGGAGCCTGCCTAACACACTCGAGACAGCGCACGGTTTCCACACCAGCCTCAGTCAGGCCTTCAACGGCGCAGCTGGAGCAGATCTTCCGCTGAATCGTGGAACCTCCTTCATCAAAACTAGGATCGTGAGTTTCCTGACCGGTACAGACGGGCGAGTCGCATTGCCGGACACAGATATAGCAGGCTCGCTGTCTGCACAGATCGCAGTCCGCATACGCATCCAGGACCCCACGGGTCGTTGGTTTGCGGTAACAGATGTGGCACGGGCGCAGGGACGAGGCTGATGCAGATTGGTAGGATAGTGGGACAATGGTCTTTGGGGAGACTGGTGGAGAGCATAGGTCTGTAGGTGTGCTGTAGACATTGGGGAAGAGCAGTTTTGGTGAGTGGGATGGATAAGAGAGATCATCGAGATGCCCCTGTTGGAACGGCTGCTGGTATGGTGGGATCGAGAGCGGCTGTACATGCCGGCGTTTGCGAGGAAGACAGCGAGGACGACATGATGAGAGGTCACCTACTTCTCTAGTTGACGAGTAGGGGTGTTTTGACAGGGGCAGTTGGCAGCCGTTGGGTTGGTCGGGGAGATCGACTCGGTAGGGGAATGGCACGAAGGAGGTGCTATGAGAAAAGCCATGTTAGAGAGAAGATGAGACGTGAGCAAAACAAGCCACTTACGAACAAGTCAGCGTCACTCCGTCCTGATGGTCTCTCTTGCGTTTCCTCCAGCTAATGGGATCCGTCTGCTCAGACGAGAGGCCAGGCATGGGGGAGGAAGGAGAGCGATATTCGAAGCAATGCATGAGCTGGGCAGAGAAGAGAACAATATATATCACGGTATGCAAATAATCTTGACGAGACTGAAAAGGAGAAGAAGGAATAATGAATCCTGGGAAAACAAAAGAACCAACCAACCAACCTGGGCAGTCACGGGTACCTGTCGGCCCCACCGCCTTGCCGTATTGGGGCGATATACTTGGACAACGATAGGCGCTACAGGAAGTTCTTCGTCTTGATATGATTACTAATTGTGATATACTACGTGGAAGCCAGCTATAGGGTTGGAAATTTCCCTGCCTTTATATTAACTATACATGTCCAAGTCTATCACATAGAATAAACGCCATCCAGACGAGCCTGGATCGACTTCTCGTCAAACCGAAACCCTCCCTCACCTTCATAATTTCGGAGTACTTCGCGGGTCATGAGCCTTCGGGGAGCTTTTCGTCCGGTCATTAGCTCGAATTGCGCGATGCCCTGTTCAATTACATTCTCCAACCCGTCCGATAAGACCCAGGGTCGCCCGGTCTCACTGCGAAATCGCCGCATCTGTCGGAGCAGTGGCGTGTCCAAAGGCTTATAGGATAGCTGGGAGAAACGTTAGCGAGGACGATCGAATCAACATGTAAAAGAAACACCCACCTCGAGAACAACTCCCCCCGTCGGACTTCCGAGCCACTGAATCGGCATCTCGAAGTTCGCGGGGGGTTCGTCGCGGTCAGGGTCGGCCGGCACACAGGAGGCGATCAAGCTGGGAGGAAGAGCGTCGGCAGGCCAGTCATCCTGGGTGGATCGAAGCACCCGCACGACCTCGGTCGAGTCCACCTGGGATGATGCCCACGAGTTGAAGTGTCTCGCCACTTCCTCCCCCGGGACTGCGTTCGATTGTAGATGAAGATCTTGCGACAGCCTAACCTCAGCAGGGCGTAGATGGCGGCCCTAGCCATTCCGCCAGCACCGATCACCAGGCCAGTCGTCTTGGGCGCACTGATAGCGTTGCGCGGAGAGAGGTGGCGGGTGATGCAGGTCATGATGCCCACCCAGTCTGTATTCTCGCCAAAAAACCCCACGGGGCGGCCTGCCTGACCGCGTCGACTCGCCTGCTCCTGCAGGGGAAACATGCTACCATCTGGAGCCTCTCGCAAGGGCATGATCGTGTTGATCGCTCCGATAGCCTCGGCGTGCCGACTTTTGGATGCCAGCTTCTGGTATACCTCGACACGCCACGGCTGGACGACGCTGGCGCCACCGAAGTTCGGGTCTCGGCCCAGCCGGTCCACAACCGCGAGTGAGGGCGAGTCTGGGATGCTGTACTTGTGGCTCAGGCCACAGTATTGGATCGCCGCGTTATGCATTGCGGGTGATACGCTATACGCAACGTCCTTGCCAAGGATGTAGAACTTGAGCGGGTCCAGCATGTAACTCTGACAGAGCGCACGCATGACGTCGGCCGACGTGAGCTGCGGATCACACTGATTTACTTTTTCTTCTAAACGAACGATGGCTGGGTGTTTGACGGCGGTCAGTATGGAGTTGAATATTTGAGACGTCCGTCCCAGAGGGCCAATATTGTAGGCGATCAGCGGTGGATGCGTTCCAGGAAGTCTCCCAATCCTTCTGGTAAATTGAGCGACAGCTGCGTTCTCCTCGCGTTGCACTGCTACCCGGAGGAGGCGCACCAGCTGGCAGCCGAGCTTCTCGGCGTCCCGATAAATGGCAACGCAACTGTCGTCTTCCCATGTGACGCGTGCAGATGCTCCAAAGATGTGTTGGCCGATGATCTTCGTCTTCCCCCCGACTGCGAACAATCTGGGCCAGCTGAGACTGGTCCTGACCCAGGTCCACAACCAAATATTCGACGCCTAAGCGGAGTCCATGCTCCAGGATGTCAAAATAAGTCCGGGATGCCTGTTCAGGAGACTGATTGTGGGCGTCGGCGGCCAAAGCTGCCGCGTCGATTGAAAGAATCACTGGCGCTCGGGCATTTCGACGAAGCACTGATACTTGCTCGCTGACGGTGGCCACCATTTGTGAACTCCAGCGGTCGACGCAGAGTTCGATGGCATCTCCGCCAGATTCAAGCTCGGGGAGATTGACCCTGTCTGCTATCAGATCGGAAGATCGCACGAAGATGGCGTGGGTGAAGGAGCGAAGCTCCGGCGGTGTCTCGAGCAGAACAAAGGGCGAGTCATAGCTGGAATGGTTCACATTGGCACCGGTAATGAAGCTTACAAACCGCGTGAAATCCTCCTTCACCTCTTGTAGTTTGAACGAGTAGTCGCCAGACCGACGATCCGGGCTGCCGTCGTCAGACACCACGACAGTCCGATCTTCACAATTGTAGAATTCATAATTTGAACAGGCCCGATGTGATGAATCACCATCGCGCAGGAGCCGCACGGCTTCATCGTCCAGCCCAAGCAATTGCTGGATGCGGTTGATGTCGCGGATTAGATGGACCACTGGGTTTGTTTGGCAGTATCGTCTGAGGTGATCCTGAACCGATCGAGTAAGACTGCCCAGACCTAGCTCAATGATGCAATGTTTCTGGTTGTTGTCCAGCATCATCTTCAGCACTTCGATATCGCGCCGCTGGAACTTCTGGCTGCCATGGGTCTTTAGATATTCCTTTCGCGTTATGCCGGTGGTTTCCTGGAAGTAATAGTCGGCCGTGATGAACCGTCGCTTCAGAGCGGTGGCTGCGACGAAGCCCAGCGAGCGTTTCCCGCACCCTCGAATGCCAACAAGAACCAGCGAGGCGTCGGGGGGCATCTCCGGACGATGCATGGTGTGCGGCGTGGGTTCGCGACTCGGAGCGGCACTGGCGCTGGGAGAGGAGGAGTCGGAGACGACCACGCTGGACCGGAAAGGAGGTTTCCACTCGAGCATTGTGACGAACCAGATGGGCTAGGTTATGTTGTTTGCTCGCGCGCCATGATCAGATGCATTCGGAGGGAAGGGCCAGGAGGGAGAAAGCCAGTTGGGATTCGAAGGAAGGAGAGGATGAGTAGGTGCTCGCTTTCGCATATCCTCGGGGGAAGCTTCCCTGGGAGGCAAGAGTCGTACGGTCCGTCAGGCGTGGAAGAAGCCCGTCGAGACATCCCCGGACGGATGAAGGACGTGGGTCTGCGACGGGGCTGTGATTCGCGCGGCAAAACCCTTACCCGACCGGGATGGATCATGTAATCATCATGAATGATGATGATGCCGAGACAAGCGAACGATGCATAGATGGTCGGAGGACAGACATTGTATTTAGGTACCAAGTCAATCGGTATAGCGACAATAACGAAACCGATCCTGTAGTGTGGAGAGACATTGGTGTCCGTGTGGAGACGTGGGGATCTCATCCGAGCCGAACGGACTCCCGATGTCCTTGCCGGGACCTTCATGTCGGCGTGACAGCTCCATCTAAAATCATTCTGGTCGCTCCTGACCCCTTCCACCCCCCCCATCTACCTGTCGCTCCGTGCGATGCTCCTGGTCGTAACCATCCCTCGTCATGGATGAGGGTCCCGACAAAGTCCCTCGACGCAAGAGGGTATCGAGAGCATGCGACCGGTGTCGCAGCAAGAAGGTGAGTCGCGACTCTCGGGGGCGCGTATCCCAGTGCCGATCGCTGATTTCCATTGAACGTTCGCAGGATAAATGTGATGGCGTGCGTCCCACCTGTTCCGCCTGCCAGGCAACGGGCCAGACCTGCTCCTATGACCCCCATGCGAAGAAACGGGGATTGCCCGAGGGCTACGTTCGAGGCTTGGAAAAGCTGTGGGCGCTGGCACTGTGCAATATCGAGGGCTTCGAAGACACCATGCTGTCTATGCTAGGCGCCACGACGGAATCCGCCAGTCGCCGAGGACCGCTGATGTCGCTGTGGACGGACGGCGGTGCCTCTGACAGCTTGCATGAATCCTGGAAGACCAGTGGTTTGTGCGGGGAGCTGGAGAAGATGCTGTCCAGCTCAGAGGCACCTCGTGCACCGCTAGCGGGGAAACGATCGCGCAACCAATTCGACGACGACGACGGCTTATGGGGATTCCGTGTTGCGAGAGGTTCAACTCCACTGGGGCCGGAAGCTCCGCGCGTGCTGGAGCCATCGAGCCGCGTGTCTCCCGGTACTAAGAGGGCCCGTCTGGGTTCAAATGGCCGGGGGGTCGCGCCTGCAACAAGCAGCAGCCACACGCTGCAACTGCCGCCTCATACCTCTCACCTCCTAGATATCTATTTCGCCACCACTCACTCATGGTTCCCCATTGTCGCCAAACACAACATCCTCCGCGCCTCCTACCTCTACGCCAACGCCCCTTTCTCTGTCGCGACATCCTCCCCCGGGTCCGGGGACCACGCTGCCTTGTGGGCCATTCTGAGCTACACCATTACCCAATCTCAAACAAAGCCACGGGCAGGTCCCACTGGAGTCCTCTCGCTCATGAAAGAATACTATGCCGTTTCCCGAAGCCTGATACCATCAGAGAAGGAACGCTACGAGCTAGGCCATGTTCAGGCACTGTTGCTCCTGACTTTGGTGAATATGGGTACCGAGGATTGGAACGCGGCTTGGCTTCTTTGTGGTCAAGCGCACCATATGGCCGTCGCTCTGGGGTTGGGTGCCTTTTCGGACACTCGGCGGTCTGACGAATTGAAACAGGGCAAGGCGGTCTTCTTGGGATGCTTTGTTGTCGATTCGTTGCTCTCTTTCCGCCTATCTCGGAGTCCCTGCATGCGTTCGAGAGACCTGGGAGCTGTTGGTCTCTTGGAAGAGGATGGATTGGAGGAATGGAATTCTTGGTCGGATCTCACCGGCGCTGCACAGGGTAAGAACCCGCCGCGCCGAGGACCGCTGCTGGCGCTAAGCTGCTTCAACCGCCTGGTCGAACTGGCTAGCGTTCTGAATGACGCCCGAAGATGCGCATCAACGGGCCCGGAAGCGGCTGCCTTTGCGCGACAGCTGGTGGTGGATTTGAAGCAGTGGGATGACTGTTTGCCCCTGGGGTGTCGGCTGATTGGACCGGAAAGTATTTATCCAGAGCGGCACTCAGCTCTGCTCCCTCATCAGAGCTATCTCGGTCTAGCCTACCTGGCCACCCTCCTTTGGCTCTACTTGCGCATTGCCCCACAAGAACAGGGCCTGCATCGGCCTCAGCGACCGGCTATAGAAGGGGCGAAGAAACTCTTATATCGGGTGCTGCCCATTGTGTCAGAACACCTGGAGAATTTCCCCATGTGTGGTCTTCCTCCGCTCTTCGAGTTCAGCCTGCACACGATCACTACGGAGGCGCTCACGTTTCACAATACGATTGGGTCAGATACGTTCCCCTTTGTCCGATGGGCAGATGCACTCCATCAAAAGACGGCCGAGCTCAGTCCCATGTGGCCGGTCTACGATTCATTGGTTTCCACCATAGAACGGTGGCAGCAGTCCAAGGAACTTCCCGAGGCGGTATCGTCCGGGTCTCAAGCAGCCATCGGCCATACTTCTACAGTCGCGCCTCTCAGCCAGCCGCCTTTGGCAACCGATGCCCCCATGCACCCTCCAGGTGCTGTTCGTGGTGGCGTCGGTTCGCTGGGCGAGAGAGACTATGGCTCTTCAGTAATGGGCATCAGCATCCCGGTGGACGGACAGTACATGACTCCGAAGGATTCTATGATGGATGTTTTGCCAGACAATATACCACCGCGCAGTGGCCCAGACACGATGTTCCCACCAGGCAGCGCTCACCAGCAGCCGCCAACCCCAGACTCTTCGACGTCGAATGCGATGATGGCCGGTAATGTTCCACCAAGCGAGGGAATGATTTTCAACCCAACCAGCGCGGACTACAATGCTGGTGACATGGATGCCATCTTCAAGGACCTAGCATACCTGGACACCACCGAGTGGGCTACCAGCCGCGAGGCGGGGTTGAAAGACTTTGGTTTCTTGGACGACAGCACCTTTCAGGCATTCTGTCATGATCCGGATCGTCTGGCTGGATCCCAACCTTTAGTCCACCCACCATCTATCGCAGATATGTGGCCACCACCGCGGTTCTTCCCGGAGACCTTTCAAGAAGTTCCAGACGAGACGATGGGTGGCGGCTGAGTACTGGCCACGGTGCTGTTTGATTGAGCGCAGGCCTTTCGAAACATATCTATCAATCATTGCCGAGTGCTGAAACTAGCTAGCATCTGTGCCTGTTTCTAGGTACCAAATGCTTCGAGCGTTGGTCTAAGGGCCTTTGGTGGCCGTGGTGTAACCAATCATTGACCCCAGCTCGAGGCAAAACCAGCATAAAACGGTGTCCGACCTCAACAGTATAGTTGACCTTGGTGTCTCTCTTCCAGGCGGTGACCGCGGATCTGCTACCTTATCGTCACCCGGAAGAAGGTATATTATCTTCTTAAGTGACGAGGTGGCGCATGGCCCCCCAACGAGGAGATCGATGAATTCAACTCAAGTGGTTCACTTGATCCTCACCTTGATGTCAGAAATACATGAAGAACGAGGCTAAGTTCGTTCGCGTGAATGGATCCACGCTTGCGCGAAACAAATTTTATTTGTAAAATAAATACTAAGATATGTTTTAAAAAGAAGTGTTGTAATCCAGAGTATCAGTAGCGCTCCAAAAAAACGAGGGAGGCAACATCAACGTTGAAAGTAATTGGTGATCACAAGACCGGACAGAGAACAGAGACTCCCAAAAACGCCTTTGCCCGATAAACCGTCCATCCCTAACAGACAAGACACACACGCTCCTCACTTCGAGAACCAAAGAAAATGGTGGTATAGTATATACAGGGTGCCCGACACATTAAGAGTTTGCGAAGGAAACAAAATAAAGAAAGTGAAAAGAGGGAAGGGATCAGTCGAAGATGTATTCCACCTGTGGACAAGACGACTGAAACAGATCCAGTAGCTTTTGGACTCGGTTCTTCATCCACCCAGAGTGAGTACCATTAGTAGGTACACCTAGCAGTGTCGTAGAGGCGTGCTTGCAGCCTTCGTTGGCCCCGAAAGACCATTGTAAACAGTCCGAATCGTGGCTGCAGGCCTCGTGGCAGGCTTCTGCGGACGAGACGGAATCAATATTCACGTTAGAAAGGTTGTCCCAGTCGCTTCGCTCGGATAGGCTTGCGTTATGGATATGTTTTCGGAAGACGTCTGCGTGTAGGAGGAGGGCGTTTTTGCCGGAGGAAAACCATGCACGTTCAAAGCGCCACATATCCTCTATATCTTTCGGGCTCATGTGGTGATATGATATAGCCGGGTAACACCATGGCTGACGGCCGTAGCCCTCAGAGAAATGGTCTAACTCAGAAGGTGTGACGGTCAACATCATGGGCCAAGCCCATGTCAAGGATACTCGGACTTGGCCGAGTGCCCGAGCCAGCACGC
Organism: Penicillium riverlandense; assembly: GCF_028828495.1. Classification (NCBI taxonomy): domain Eukaryota; kingdom Fungi; phylum Ascomycota; class Eurotiomycetes; order Eurotiales; family Aspergillaceae; genus Penicillium; species Penicillium riverlandense. The sequence goes on from NW_026643199.1 coordinate 3,132,941, forward strand.
AGTCGCCGGCCCACTCCTCTGCCGTCATTTTGTCCATCTCCTGTTCTGCACGGGCACGGTAGCTGCTTAAGCGCTGCATCGTGCGGGCAGAGAGGATGATGCCTGACCCGCCGTATGCAAAGAGCTCGTTTCCAATCTGCATAGGGCTCCCAATGTAGTAAGGCTCGTTGTGATCAAGGTGTGCAAGCCAGTTCACGAGGTTGGGCCAAGCCAAATAGGTATCAGCCTCTGCGAAGATGTACCATTTGGCGTCAGGCTTGAGTTCCAGGGCAGAATCGATCATAGGTAAGAATTTCCACTTGTCTAGCTTCCACCCGGGATTGTTGGTCTTGCCCAAGGGGCCGTTCGTGTCGTCTCCCCACTCTTCGTCCGTCAAGCCTTCTCGGCCAACCTCCTGGAGACGCCGATACAGCTCAAACTCGGGCTCCTTCTCCATAGTGGTCTTGCTGACGTTTTTCAAGATATCATGGACTTGGACACCGTTGATTGTCTCTTCGTAGTCGGAGAAGATGGCGAAATGTGGCACGCACTGGAGGGTTGTACGCAAGTGCACCGGGATTCTTTGCTGGGACTCGGTGGCCCCGGTTTTGATGACGACAAAGACGTCATCCAGGTCCCGTGGCTGGCGACCACAAGGGTCTGTCGCAGTTAACGAATCCATATCGTCACTTTGTACTGTCAAGGTGTTCTGGTTCTTGGATTCTTGTGTCCAGCTCCCCAATCCCTTTCCCCCAGCCGGTCGGGGATCCGGGGGTTGCGACAGATAGTAGAGCAGGCACAGGGCCAGCAGGGGGAGGCGACGAGGAGCCATCGCCGCGAAGTACTGAACATGGTCACCACGAGGCGTTTGATGCTGGGTTTAGCGAGAGAAAGCGAGGCTCATTGAAGCCATGAAGGAGAGAATAGGTAAAAGAGAAGAGGGGAGAGAATGGATGAGGGAAGAGCGTAAGGCTGGACAAGGGAAAAAAAAAGGGTCAGGACGATCTGGTGTCGGTCAGTGGAGCGCTGCGAATGCGACACTTCGTACGTCAGAGAAGCGACCCATGGGATCCGAAGGACGGGGCAGGTACATATTCCAAACAGAAGCAGAGCAGCCCCATGTTTGATAGGCGGTGCTGGCGTGTTCATTGGAGACCACGCGGGCGAACAGCCAACGAGATGTCACCATCGCCGGAATTGGCCCACATCGTAGCGTCATCGGCTACAGGTGCAGGCCCAGGGACAGGAAAGGATCGCCGGAAGCCAGTGGGGTTCGGTTCGTCAGTTCTGCTTTAGTTACTAGTTTAGGGGATCGCGATGGATCTCAGGGGTTCTTGGCTAGGCAGAGGCAGGTGTTTTCGTCGAAGGGTGCAGAGTGGTCATGGCATCATTGATTCTTCAGGGACCGGAAGAGGAGAAAAAGATGAAGCGACTGTAACATGCGGCGATCAGAGACCCATGGATGGGGGGCCAAAAGAGAACAGATAAGTGCCTGAGGCAGCAATTGTGAACACGTGATGTACTCTATTCCGAAGTGGCCGGTTGGAGGTATAGAGAGCAGAATATATTTGCAATAGGTGTAGGTGTATCTAGAGTCCATCTTCGCATCACTTCATTGACCTATCACGTCGCTGGGTGTCCAGCCCTCAGACACTCCCACTCGGCTGCCGCGATCGCCTCCACAGCAGCACCGGAGTAATGGTCAAGACAATCGCCACACAGACCACAATGGCCTGGATGCCAAACACTAGGCCCAGGCCATTGCGGGCAATCCAGGCTGGCTGGAAGTAGCCCACTGCGAACCCGCCGCAGGTGCGCCACATATTCAGGATGGCCGACACGCAGGTCGCCTGGCCCGGGTATTTCTCCAACGCATACGCCGAGATGGCCCTAACCGTCAGTGTCAGATGGAGACAGAGTCACAGCGTGGTCGGGCTAGACTTACACAATAGTGGCCACCATGCCGATATTCACCAGGATCCAACCAAAGGCGATCCCGATCCAATGCTTGTGAAAGTTCATCGTCAGACCGTACGTGAGCAGACCAGCTGCCATGCTGCCAATGGGAATCCAAACTCCGTGGAGCCGGTATTCGGTCCTCCAGTTTGCCCGGTGGTGGTTGTAGATCCACTTGTTGAAGAAGAACCCAAAGATCCAGCCTGAGACTGTCAGCGAGATACAGGACCCGACATCAAACAGACATACCGCACAGGGCACCGATCACACCGGCAAAGCGCATGGATGATGCCTGGATGGTGTCGAAGAGGTACGGGGGGCTGTGCAGGAAGGTGTCGATGGTGGTCGTGATACCGATGGGCCAAGTGAATGTGACCAGAATCGCGAGGCCTGCACTTCGATTAGTCTCCATGATACCTATCAGTGTAGACTGTGGCTTACCTGTCATGAACAGCGGGAACTTGAAGACATAGATCACGACCATGCGGCACCAGTACGAAAGAGTCGCTCTCTTTGGGAGCTGGGTGTTGCCAATACCCAAGCACAGCGCAAGTCGCGAAGGAGCCGGTCCTGAACGGTGTGGTGTATAATACGTCTCGCGGCCAAACACCAACACGGCGATTGTAGATGCACCATAGATGGCCGCCAGGACACCAAAGGAAATGCGCCAATCTGTGCCAGCCCCGATGTATCCGGCTATGGCGGGCCCGAGAAACGGACCGACCAGGAATGTTGTGCCCCTGTTTCTCCTGTTAGCAACCATCCTACCCCCGATACAGTCATCCAATTTCATACCAGATGTTGATCATGAGCGGCCATTCTATAAGCCAGACGGTTAGCTCCGGAATCTCAGGTATAGATAGAGAAACTGACCAGCTGGAGTGTACATGTCATGAATGATAGGGAGACCGATTACCTGCGGCACGGTACCGAACAGACCCTGAAGAGACCGAAAGACTGTGAAAGTCGAGTAGTTCGTAGAGAGCGTGGCGCCGAGGACCATGAACATGGTCAGCACCTGTGGCCACAACCACATTGGCAGACTGGAAGGACGATCAGTCATATATTGTTCAATAACCGCAGGTGTGTACTCACCGACCATAGGCTTCGATAAGGGGAACGACAAAGATACCACCGAAGCCCTGCAACAGAATGCCATAGTTCATGCTCGTGGCCGAATGTGTGATGGGAATGTTCCAATCCATGGCCTGCTGGGTGATCAGGGTAGAACCCCAGACCATTGCGCTGCCGACATGAGTTTCTTGACATCTACTTGGAAAAGAGACAAGACATACCCGTCCGCCAACAGCGAGCTGGACATGAGCGACATAAAGAGTAGTGTCTTGCGCGCGGTGCTCCAGTTCTTGGGATCCTGGGGGTCATTGGACTCGGAGGACTTGAACTGCGACTCGAGCGAGCGAGACTGGCTGGCCGTTTCGCCCATCTCCGTGTCATCCATCGACGAGAACTTCTCCATGCTGTACAAGCTGTAAGGCACGATATGAAATATAGAAAGGTTGAGTGATGTGTAGTTGGAAACAGGTCGGACCAGGGGTTTTATGCACGGAAAACAGTCAAACACATGGCAAGAGAATTCTGTCGCGTGGCTTGGGTCGTGCAGGAGCGAGAAAAGGACAGAGAGAATGGTTCTGGAACGGGATTTGGGTTCTCGGGTGATGTATCGACCCCCCCCTTTTTAGGGTTAAGTGTTCCATTGAAAACGAACTCATCCCATCCCATCCATCCCTTCCAGATCCCCCGGGGCCCCACCAGGCGATCCCGGGCGATGTGATGGCCCAATCCATGGTAATTGCCTCGGCGATTTGCCTCGAACAGCCAGGACCTGCGATAGCTCGCGGTCTGCGATAGTTCGTGGCGCTAGTGCATCGGATGTGTATGCTCTATTTTTATTTGCCGAGGAATCTGGCATTGCTCGCCAGGAATCTATGACTTAAAGAACCCCCTCTCTTTGCGTTGTGTAGATTCATTAACTTACACCAAGCCGGCTTTTTTTGTGGACTGATTCCCTGTGCCATGTCTTTTCTTCAGCGATTGGTCCAGCGGCTGGGCCTCTCCAGAGAGTCCAGCCCCGCCGTTCCCCCGGGCGCAGCCCTAGCGGCGACTGTCACTGTGGTTAGTCTTGTTTTGTTTCAGACCAGCATGAACGGGTGATTGAGAGAAGACACAGCCAGCATCATTGGGATTCGTACCGGTCGCCGTGCATTTTAACATGTTCAGCGAGCTGGTGCATCACAGCCCGGCGACCGCAGACGAAGTGGCCGCGGCTTGCAACCAGGCCCGATCCAAAAACGAGGCTCAGCTCGGTAGGTTGACTGGTCCCTCTAGAGATTGGGCACAGACTGACCGGCGCATAGGTACCAGATTAGCCGGTAGGTGGGCTTCTGTTTGCATGTTAGGTGTATATTTACTCGTTCTATAGCGGATACGCTCTACATCATGGCCGGGCTGGGCCTGGTGGATCGGGTAGACGAGGATCATTTTGCCGCGAACGCCATTACAAGGCACATGGATAATATGCCTTCTGCGCAGCATGGGGCCTTGCATTTGTGAGCGAGTCTGACCGGATGAAAGAAGGACAGGTGCTGACGGCGACCGTTAGCACGACCGAGGGGTTGATGGCTGGGGCATTCCTAATGAAGAAGCTCGAAGATACCAACTTTGAGTATCCCTTTGCTGATGCAGATGGTCCCTTGCAATACGCGTACCGGCTAATGGGCAAAGATGATCTGGCCCAAGAACATACATACTCGATCATGGAGAAGACCGGCCGCATGGACAGCTTCAACGAATTCATGGTGGGCAAGTTCCTCAAGTTCGGCACTATGCCCCAGCGCGTCCAGTCGCTCGGGTATGATCTAGACGCCGCTCTGTCCGGGCACCCTGACTCAGTGGCCATGGTCGACATCGGGGGCGGGCGCGGGGAACTATTACTCGAGGTCCAGGCGGCATATCCCCACCTGACACCGGAGAGTCTGGTGGTGCAGGAGTTCAACGCGGAAATCGACAATGTGTCGGGAGTGCGTCTGATGGAGTGGAACTACAAGGAACCGGGCGAGCAGCCTATCAAGGGTGCGCGGGTCTACTCTCTGCAGCATATTGTCCATAATCTGCCGGACCTGGATGCCGTAGCCCTGCTGCAGAAGATCTCGCGTGCCATGGGACCGGAGTCACGGTTGCTGATACATGAGTACGCCAAGAATATGACCTACACGTCCCTGCATGCCAGCATGATTGCCCTGTTTGGCGGGCGTGAGCGCAGCGCCACCGAATGGCGCCAGTTGGCCAGCGTGGCGGGACTCGAGGTCACTTTTGAGGCGTATGCGAAGGCCGGGGAGTCACTAGTGGAGATGCGGCGTGTCGACCGAGACAAAGAAGTACAATAAATGCTAATTCGAGACATGTCTTTTTTTTTTTTTTTTTTTTTTTTTAAAATATTCGAGACCCCGAGGTTTGGGGCTAGAACAGGTAAATACGCGGTGGTGATCTGAGAGATCTTCCGGCGATCCGCCCCATGGATCACCCTCTAGTGGCCGGCTAGTGGAATGGGATTGCATAGACGACGCCCCTTGCTTCGGCGGGAGCTGAGCCGGATCCACTCCATGACAGGGTCGACAACCCCAGTCAGTTCCAACGATTCCGAGTCCGGTTGACGCATCCGGTAAAACCATCGTTTGTACACATTCTTTTCTTTTGGGTGCCGAGCATTCGGGTGCTTTCATTGCATAACCGACTGGGTTGCGTATCGCATGGCCGGCATGGTGCCACATGGACCCTCTATGCACATACAGGTCATCATGGCAGCAACGGATGGGAAGGTATGATTGTTGAACGCGATGAGTATCTTCCCCGACAGGGATGGCCATGGCCCACGGTTCACCCATTCCAGGTCCTCGAATGTAGCTCGGACTCATCGCTGGGTTTGCCTGGTATCCCTTGCGACCGGTCAGCTCGCGGGCCCATGACCTCTCTCGCTCGCCAGGACATGACCTGTAAGGTGTACATCCAGAGTTTATTGTCGTTTAACTCGGCCATCGGACGATCCGAATGAACCGTCTGAGGAATCTCTGTTCCCCATGCGACTATTTGAATTGCGTCTTCGCGCTGCATCGGCCATCGCCCAGTCCATCCCACCTTTGTTCCATTACTTTCTTTTCGGCCCTTGCATTCATCCCGCACAATGAGCAGCAGCATTCCGCGGCCAAATGAAGGCGATATTGATATCGGTGTGTTGCCCCATGGTGCAGCGCCCTGACCGGACACAGGACTGACATCTGGATAGGGTCGGCCACATTTGCTGCCTGCTGGGTAAGATACGCCTGAAAATCAATGAATTGCAGCCATTGACACGAGCGACAGGTCCTCACGGCCATTGTCGGCGTCGCGCTCCTGTTCCGCTATGGCGTCAAGATCTGGATTCGTTGGATGATGCCACAGGTCAGCGCGCCAGAGAGGGTCTGGGGGTACGAAGATGTCCTCTTTCTCATCGCCTATGGCTGCGACGTCACTCATATGAGCATGATCCAAACGTCCGCATCTTGGGGTCTAGGTCGCCATTATTTCTACCTCAACGAGGAACAGAGAACACACGCGATGAAATGGGACTTTATGTCCCAACCGATCGGTATGTCGGTGGATTGTCTCGATCTAGTCCGGCACTGACTCAAGCTCGGCAGCGGTGGCATCGGCCATGATCTCCCGGACGGGCATGATGTGGTTTTTGGCGACATGCTTCGCGGCCAGCGACAGGAGAATCCGCTTGTCCATCGTCGTCTGCGCCATCGTGCAGGTTGTGGTCAACATGATCACCATTGTCCAGATCATCGTCCAGTGTGGGCCGAACCCGTATCGCGCGACTGATCGGGTGCAATATTTCCACTATATGTGGACCGCATTGCCGGCCGATGGCTCAGTGAAGTGCCAATCTCCCACCGTCCAGACAACCGTTGGATTTGTGCAAGGAGGATTCAATTCCTGTATTGATTTCTTCCTCGGCATCCTGGCTGCTGTGGAACTCTGGCAGTTCTTCCTGCGGACTCTGCACCGGGAACCCAACGTGTCCTTCTGGTATCAGTTCCGCAAGATCAATAATACCGTCCGGTCCCGCCGCATCTGGCAGACTCTTACCCTTAGCGGACCTCTGATACTGTCAGGGGCCGCGTCGATTGTCAAGACCTACGTGAGTGATTTGTGGATGTTGGATGTTCAAAGTTAACAGTAGTGTAGAAACTCAAGTCCCTCGGTGATCGACTCGACTTCACGTATAATATCGTATCCTTTGTGCTCTGGGTCAAGTGTGTATCCTTGTGTCTCTCTGTGCTGGATTAGTGGCTAACTCCTATACTTGCAGGATCGAGAATTATAGTATTTTGCTGGCGTCGTGCGCCCCCGTGGCTCGAATCTTCCTCCGAACGATCGTTGATCAGCGCCGCATAGGCCGACCTCATGGCTACTGGTCCCGATCTCGGTCTGCGACCAAGGAAAACAACTCTGATGATACCGAGTTGAAAACCCGGGGCAAGGACCCGCTAGAATCATCGATGGGGGCACACTGGGAGCATGATGACGAGCAGACACCGTATCCATGGGGCTTAAACGAACGGTGTCGAGTATCCAGGGGCTACAACGCACGGCAGCCGGCCAACGACGGCCAAGTGACGGTGAAGACGGACATCATCGTGCATGTGGATGATAACCACTCGACCTCGTCGGGCGATGCTCGATTGCTTCCGCACGGTGGAGAACCGCAGCGCACCGAGGAGATGTGTTAGTGAGCTGGTCCGGAGTATATACGGAGTGGACAAGTAAATACATAGTTGTTAAAACCAGAAGAATTTCAAGATTGATCTTCCAAATGTTCCTAGTTAATACACTAACTTGGTTACGGTAGATCGAGATGACTAAGCCCTTCTCGTTCACGGTCGACCGCGTCGATCCATGATTGTTTCTCTCTCGGACACCGACGACGATGGTGACCAACAGCCCCAGGGTCCAGGCCAAACGCCGGGACTCAGCCGTATCCGAGCAGGACTTTTTTGATCTTCCCGACGAGTCATGCCTGGCCGTGGTCAAACGCCAACTACGCCATATCCGAACCTGGGTCCTCTTCGCCGTCCTCGTCCTTTTCTTCCTCTGGAGCCGGCGTGAAGGACCAGCACCGCCTCCGCCGACCATCCCGCACATAAATTACAACAAGGTCGACTGGTCGCGGTTTGCCTACACCCAGTATGCGACCTCCTCGACCTATCTCTGCAATGCCCTCATGGTGTTCGAGGCCCTGCATCGATATGGCAGTCGAGCGGACCGCGTGCTATTTTACCCAGAGGATTGGGATCTGGTGGTGTCGGATGATGAAGACCGGACGAGTCAGTTGTTGATGCTGGCCAAGGAGAAGTATAACGTGCGGGTGGTACCGGTTTCGATGGAAGGGATCAAGAAACCTGACCAAGAAGGTGTGTTGTTACACTGTATGCAACAACACCAAAGCTGACTGATCTTGATTAGGATCCCAGCAGTCATGGGATAAGAGCATCTCGAAATTCTTCGCGTTCGCCGAGGCCGCGTACGATCGCATCATTCAACTCGATTCCGACGTGACCCTCCTGCAGAACCTGGACGAGTTGTTTTTCTTGCCCTCTGCCCCGGTCGCGATGCCCCGAGCATACTGGCTCCTGCCTGAACGACAGCTGTCCTCGCTGCTGGTCGTCCTCGAACCCTCTTTTGCCGAATACTATGCCCTGAAGGATGCGGCCCTGGCCGCGGCGCATGGCCAGCTCGAGTTGGACACGACCGGGAACCGTTACGATATGGAGTTGTTGAACAATCGCTACGCCGACTCAGCTTTGGTGCTTCCTCACCGGCAGTACGGCCTAGTCACGGGCGAGTTCCACGCCAAGGACCACGGGCACTACCTGGGCAATGACCGCGAGGAGTGGAACCCCGAAAAGGCTGTGGCCGAGGCAGCATTAGTTCATTTCTCTAATGACTGGAAGCCGTGGGTGATGTGGTCGGCGGATGATTTGGCCGATTCCCAGCCCCGCTGCAAGTTTTTCTCCGGATCACCGCAGGAGAGCGGTTGCGAAAACCGTGTTGCGTGGAAGAAGCTGTACGATGATTTCCGGAAACGACGCAAGGTGAGAGTGGCTCCATTCTGGGGCGAGATTGGTGCTAATACTGGCTTCCAGGAAATTTGCCAGCTCTTGAGCTACCCTGCCCAGAACTGATCCGACGGGGACTGCAGTTCTAAATGACTTGTGTTTCGGCGCGACGCTTGGGCCTGATCTGCTGGCGGATGTTTTGACTTGTATATGTATAGCATTAGACGACCTTGAATGACCTGATGATTGTGAATTGGCGTACCTGTGATAGTAGAACGTCGACTATCGCCGTACTAAGTGTATCCCATTCCGCTCCGCCACCATCCCCAGACTCCACGCTGAGCCATTCGACTCCCAAACTCCTTGACGCTATCAACCTCGGACACCCCCATTGCAAGATCATCTGAGCCACTACTGGCATTGCTGCGGCCCTTAACGTCGTCATTCTCAAGTACAAGTAGCCCCGGCCTCGCCACCAGCTGAAAATCTTTATATTTCAGCTTGCGCACTTCGCTCAGCCAGGCATTCACTCTGTCGCATCCGTCCCCCTCGACGTACATGATGCCGGGACAGCCGCCGTAGCGGAGGAGCACGGAGCATTGGTGAGTGTCAGCGGCTCGCTTGAGCGCAGCGACTTTCTTGCGCGAGGTTATGTGGTGTGTGCGGATTAGGGCATTGTAGCGCATCCTCTTGGTTGGGGGAGGTTGAAGTGGGTGTGGGAGGTCGGAGGTCCTTGGCGGTGGACAGAATAGTTAGTTCCGGACTATGAACATATTACTAACGAACATCAGTCCTATGTGTCTAATGTTGAATCTAATGTCTTCGGTATCAATTATTTCCGGTTGCTCTGAATTGGTGTCTTCACAGGCAGTTGCACTACTCGAAGAAGAATAGGGACGATGAATACTTGAATATGTAGTGACGATAGTAGGCAGCCGTCGACCGTGATCAATGCCATTTATAACCGAACTTACATTATTAATCGATCATAATAATATGACTACTGTTAGAATGTGTATTTCTACACACAGCGCAACTTTACCTTGATCGAGTTTGAACAAAGTGGATTTCAATTGCCGTCAGGATAGTCCCACCCTTTGTCAGATCGAATCATCCGCCACCACCCGGTGGAGCTCTCGTCTTGGCTTCCTGTTTTTGTCTTCAATTTTGCCGGCACCCGCGGAGTCCGCCATGCTACTCTCTGATGGCCTGCCCGAGTCGGGCACTATGAGGAGGTCTGATTCACCGAAGTTTCAGGGTTGACCAACCGGATCGCTTGTCGAACCCTTTAGATCCAAGATTATCAGATAGAAAGGGTGATACGCCCTGGGTCGCGGTTTCTTTTCTATTCTTGCCATGCTATGATTCACAAAAGACTCCACTAGCTTGGTACTTGGCTTCCCTTCCCGGCTAGTAGTTCAGTACATAAAAAAAACACCCCCGCCCAGTGTCTCTTTTATACTCCTCTTCATCACAAAGATGCAGGATTCTCTATACACCTGCAACCCATAGCACTAAGAAGCGTGCAGAATGCCTGCTCCTCTTTACCCCCATCCTCATAGCTCGGTCTTTGCCTCCGCCTCGGAAGCCAACCTGGACAAGAATGACCCTCCTCGCGTGCACGCATCTCATGAGGACGAGGATGCCATCGCCGATATTCATCGATGTCTGACGGAGAAGGACCATCCACAGTATCCAGAACCGCACTCGTCTTTTGATAAATTCCTCGAGGAACAAGCCCAGGGTGGTAAGAAACGGTCGAATCGGGGTGTGTGCTTCCAGTCACTTTCAACCTGGGGAGAGGGAAACAGCCACGCCGATGTCAAGACTTTAGCTACAGCGCTGTGGCGGACACTGACTATGCGTGATGTCTATGAATGGACAATCCAGCCGTGGATTTCAAGCAAAAAGCCCCAACATGGACGTCCTCTCATTCGAGACTTCTCCGGAGTTGTACAGAGTGGGGAGATCATGCTGTGAGTTTGACCGGGGTTGATGGTTGATGGTGTGAATTAAGACTAACAGATCTTTAGCGTGCTCGGTCGCCCTGGCGCGGGCTGTTCAACTTTTCTTCGCACAGTTGCTGGACACCACTCGTCTTTCCTTGGGGTGACTGGTTCAATTGACTACTCTGGTCTTAGTCTAGAGGAGGTCCAGAAGCACTATCGGGGAGCCGTGGCTTATGTGCCCGAGGACGACGTCCATTTTCCTACACTCAATGTGCGCCAGACCTTGGAGTTTGCGTTGCAGAGCAAGACGCCGAAACGATACCGTGAGCGCATCCCACGGTATCTTGAGATCTACAGCCGGGTCTTCGGCATGTCGCACACCATGGATACGCTGGTGGGTAACGAGTATATACGAGGCGTTTCGGGGGGAGAGCGAAAACGGATTTCTATCATCGAGTCTTTGGCCACCGACTCTTCCGTGATATGCTGGGATAATTCCACCAGGGGCCTGGATGCGTCTTCTGCTCTGGACTATGCGCGCTCTCTTCGGATCATGACAGACACCTCCCGAAAATCGACTCTCCTTACGCTATACCAAGCATCTGATGCTATATATGAGTTGGTGGACAAGGTAATCTTGATTGAAGAAGGGCGAATGCTCTTCCAAGGCCCGGCCAACGAAGCCAAGAAGTATTTCGAGGAATTGGGCTATGAATGTGCCGACATGCAGACAACATCTGATTTTCTCACCAGCATTCCTGTTCCTGAACGACGCAGGTTTCGTCCAGGCTGGGAAGACCGTGCACCCAAGGGACCAATTGAACTCGAGAATGCATTCCGACAAAGTACTGCATTTAAGAAGATCAATGAAGAGGTCAAGGACTACGAGACCAGGCGACTGAACGGTGGTTCGGTCTGTCAGACTGGCTCGGAGTCTGGCAGTGTGGATGAGCTCAAGAAAACTATCCAAAGCGACAAATCTCGTTTCGTGTCATCCAAATCACCATACACAATCTCCCTCTTCCGGCAGATTGTGCTGTGCTCAAAACGACAGATGTGGCAGATGAAAGGCCACATGAGTCCCCTGTACATCAAATTGATCTCTTGTGTAGTTTACGGGCTGCTGGTGGGATCTATGTTTTATGATCAGCCCCAGACCACGGAAGGCATCTACTCGCGCGGAGGTGTATTATTTTACTCCTCTATTCTGCTTGCTTGGTTGCAAATGTCCGAGTTGGAAGACGCAATGCAGGGTAAGGAGATCCAGACTCGTCAGAAGAAGTTCACCTTTGTACGACCGAGTGCTGTCTGTCTGGCTCGGGTTTTTGCGGACTTGGTCGTAGCTGCTGTTCTTACATTCCTGTACCTGATTGTATTGTACTTTTTATCAGGTCTGCGCTCAGAGGTAATCCCTGCCGATACATCCTGTTTCGATATGCTAACTCTCGATTAGGCTGGCCCATTCTTTATCGATTTCCTCTTCATCTATACGTGCACGATTTGTCTCACAGCGCAGTTCCGTGTCTTTGCAGCGCTGTTCAACAATTTCGAGGTTGCCTTGCGCTATTGCGGAGTTTCTGTGTTGCTTTGCATTGTGTTTGGTGGATATGTCCTGTCGGTGGGCCAGCTAATGCAGGATGTCCCATGGGTTGGATGGCTAGCAGTAAGTTCCCCCGACAAAGTCTTTCAAAAAGAAAGTCTAACATTGCGGGCTAGTATATCACACCGGCACTGTATACTTATGAGTCCGTTATGGCAGCCGAGTTCCATAATGCCAAGTTCGCCTGCGAATCTGCTAAGATTGTCCCATCTGGGCCCAATTATACCGATGTCACATATCAAACTTGCGCTTATGCTGGCAGCCAGATTGGCAGTACGGTAGTAAACGGTGACGATTATTTGGCGGCCCAATTCGGCTTCTATTACAGTCATGTGTGGCGCAACTTTGGCATCCTTTGTCTCTTTACTGTTGTTTTTGTTGGGGTCACTTGCTGGCTGAGCGAGATTCTTGAGTGGGAAATGGACAGTGCTGGACCGATTCAATACAAAGTCTCTCAGAGCTTGCTCAACCGAAATGCGAATACTCAACCCGACGAAGAGAATACTCCTGTTTCGGTCGATCCGAAGGCGCCACCAGCCCCTTTTTTGGAAAGCAAGCCTAACAAGGCAATTGCGGCAACCGAGTTTACCTTTACGTGGGCCGACCTTGACTTACATGTCGGAAACCGGCAATTGCTACATGGAGTGGGCGGCTTCTGCAAGCCAGGGGCTTTAACGGCCCTTGTTGGAGCTTCGGGGGCAGGCAAGTCTACATGTACGTTCTTGATATCTCCGTGCTACCGGATCAACTAACAGTTATGACCCAGTGTTGACCGCACTCACCCAAAGAAAGAGCCCAGGTACTTTGTCAGGCTCGATGTTTGTGGACGACCAGCCCGTCGATCATTCTTTCAACCGTCAAATTGGTTATTGCCAGCAGATGGATATTCATGATGAGAGCAGCACCATCTGGGAGGCCTTTGAATTCTCTGCACTACTGCGGCAAAGTCGAGATGTCCCTAAGGAAGAAAAGCTGGCCTATGTGAAAACAGTTCTGCACACCCTAGACTTGGCGGAGCTCCAGGATGCAGTAATTGGATCGTTGGACATTGAAAAGAAGAAAAGAGTTACAATTGGAGTGGAGCTCTGCGCCAGACCTAAACTGCTTTTGTTCTTGGATGAGCCAACAAGTGGTCTCGATAGCCAAGGAGCAACCAACATCGTTGCCCTACTCCGCCGCCTGGCCGATCAAGGACTGGCAGTATTGTGCACTATCCATCAGGCAAATCAACAGCAGTTTGAGAAGGTATGTGTTTCGTTTTCACGGAGAATCAACGAGAGCTAATAAGCGCTAGTTTGATCGCGTCCTGGCTCTAAGCCCTGGCGGAAGTACATATTACTTCGGCCCGGTAGGGAAATCTGGTCAAGCCATCTTTGAATATTTTAGGAAACACGGAGACAGCCCCGAAAACGTCACCAATGCGGCCGATTATCTTATTGAGGTAGTTGTGGGTAGTATGAAAGCCCCTCGAAGCCATGTCAACTGGGCCAGTGTATGGCAGAACTCCCAAGAAGCCGAAGACGTCAAGAAAGAGATTGCTCAGATTCGCTCTCAAGAAGAAAAGGCTGGGGGATCTAGTCTTGGAGCACCCTTGTCGCCACCTTTGCACCAGCAAATCATACTTTTGACTCAGAGGACATGCCGCCAATTCTGGAGAACTGCCGAATACCCATATTCGCGACTATATGCATCTTTTCTCCATGCTCTCATCAACGGTCTTACATACCTCCAGATCGGGAACAGCGCGACAGACCTCCAGTCCAAGGCTTTCTCATGCTTCCTAGTATTGATGCTGGTTCCCGAATTCATAAACGCCATCTCCATGCGGTTCATCCTGAATCGGGATATCTGGTTGGCGAGAGAAGGTCCCAGCGGAGTGTATAGCTGGGTGGCGTTCTGTACAGCACAGATTGTGTCTGAGATTCCGTATGCTATTGTTGGCGCCGTGGTATTTTATGTGTTGTATTACTTCATGGTTGGACTTCCCCTGGGATTTGCCGCCGGATACAGCTTCTTGATGTTCTTCCTGTTCTTTCTTTTTGCTACGTCCTGGGGGCAGTGGATTGCCGCACTCAGGTAAGACTGCCCCAAAAATTTCCTTGGACCCGAGCTGAAAGTATGCTATTTTAGTGCGGATTCTCTTGTGGCTGCGACCCTCATGCCTTTCTTCATCATCATGTGTGAACTCTTCAATGGCATTCTGCGTCCTCATTCGCTGATGCCTGCATTCTGGAAATTTACCATGTACTACATCACACCGTTCACGTATTGGATTGGAGGTGTCCTCACTGCCGTGTTGAGAGGTACTCCCGTGGTTTGCAAGCAAAATGAATTAACTATTTTTGAGAGCCCACCGAACATGACATGTGGTGAATATGCAGGGCCTTGGCTGTCTTCCAAGGGGGTTGGATACTTGTCCAACCCGGACAGCAGCGGAAAGTGCGGCTATTGTGAATATAGCTGGGGTGATGATGTGAGTCCCAAATATTCCACACTATAAATGGATTATAGAGCTAACGAGCGATGTAGTATCTCTCTGGGATTGGCCTGGACTCCTCGAAGATCTGGCCGTATTTCGGGATCTTCCTCACATTCACCGTCTCGAATTACCTGATGGTCTATCTTCTGGTTTACGTACGCTCTGTCATGAAGCCCTTCTGGCGTTCATGAGATCAACCTGTAATTAGCTTGGTATTCAGCATCTTGCATGGATATATTGGAGCCTAAACGTCTTTCATATAGATAGGAAACCAGTCATAAATGCGCTAACCGTATCAGGTAACTCCGAAGATCGGATTTAATGCCAAAACGGCCTCATCTCCGACTTGCTGACAGGCTCTTAAAGACCAGCTCGATCAGATAAGAAGAAACTGTTTCTTCTTTCTTGCCTGTGCGGAAATTATTAATAGTCAATCATCTTGGTTTGTCGTTCGTCAATCATGGCCGACCAGCAAGACAACGCAGAGCTGCGACTCCCCCAGCGCAGGCGGCGCCCCCCATTGTCTTGTACGGAATGCAGGCGGCGCAAACTAAAATGTGATCGTTCACTGCCTTGTGGACAATGTGTTCGCTCTAAGACTGCAGACGGCTGTAACTTTGTCGGTCCACAGCCAGGGCCTGTGACTTATTCCGAGCATCGCATGTCGCCCCCTTTATCGCGGATGCGAGGTTCGAACGACCAGGCTGCGGGCGCTGGCATGTTCGTTTTTGACTCCAAACTTGGGCCAAAATCAAGTTCCAATCGCGTGACAAAGCGCAGTCGCCCAGATGACCAGCACGAGTTGCGTGAGCTGCGACACCGCCTCCATATCTTGGAGAATGCATTGGGGAGGCCACCGGCGCTCCAGACTCCCGAAACGTCGGTCTGTGACGTCTTCTCAGAGGTCGGGACGGCTCGTAGCAATGAGACTGCAGGAATTGATGACCGTGTCCGATACTTGCCGGATGTGTCTTTCCGGGGGAAAAAGGGCAAGGCTCACTATTGTGGGCGCAGCCATTATGTCACTTCAATGTCGTTTGTGAGTAGGCCCGAGAAATGATATTGAACGTCAAATCTAACTGGGCATAGTTTCAAGATGTTGGGACCTTTTTGCACCATGGCCGGAAGACTAAGGGCAAGTGCTCAGAGTATACTGATATGAAGCAGTTCAAAAGGGGCCTCCGGTCCCAAGAGAGTCAGGATCATCAGCATGCCTTTCGTGAACAAACCTTTAAGCTAGAAGAGATGGTTCCACCGCGAAACGTGGCGGACCGGCTACTGCAGCTGTATCTGGAGACCTTTGAGACTACCTACCGAATCCTGCACGTACCAACTTTTGTATCGGTGAGTGGTGCCAAAACGCTCCCGGGGTGGTCCTGTCGATCTCAATAAATGGAGCGACACTCCCCGTTAGGAGGAATGCCCTGAACTGACAATCCCGAAGAAGTATTCCGACTACTGGAACAACGCCCTGCCAAACGACACCACTTTTGTAGCCCAGCTACTGGCTGTGCTGGCTGCAGGCAGTTCTTTCTATGTTCCATCGGGCCGCGAAGATCAAGAGACCTACCAAAAGCCGGCTGTGAAGTGGATAATGGCGGTACAGTCGTATATTTCATGTACATCTGTCAGCCCTGAAATCAACCTGCGAATGATTCAAACCCAGTGTCTTCTCTTGGTGGCCCGTCTGGCAGTCGCCAGCGACAGCGACATAGCCTGGGCCTCGTCGGGTTGGCTGATCCGCTCCGCCATGACGATGGGCTTGCACCGAGACCCGACCCGCTTTCGCAAAATTAGGCCGTTCCACCGTGAAATGCGACGCCGACTGTGGGCAACCATTGTGGAATTGGAGCTCAAACTCTCCTTGGACGGAGGGTTTTCGCCATCTATCGACTTGGACGAGTGTGACTGCCCCCCGCCGTCGAACTGGGAGGATGAAAAATTGACTCCAGACATGGAGAACAACCCATCTCCGTCTAGCTTGACGGACTATACTCAAAACCTCTACCAGGTCCTTCTCTCGAAGTCCTTACCCTTGCGGCATCGGATTGTCAAGACAATCAATAGCCTTAGGTTTGAGTTATCCTACGACGAGGCATTGGGACTGGGCGAAGAGCTCTTGCGATTAGTGCAAAATGCATCGTCTCTCTTTGATGACAATAACTCGAGCATTTCTCCTGGTGAAGTCGGACGGCATCGATTCGCCCAGTCTCTCTACTTGTTCATCATGCGCAAGTCTCTACTTGCTCTTCATCGGCCGTTTTCACTTAGCGTTCTGAGACTGCCAAAATTTTCATACTCACGCAAGATATGCCTTGAAGGATCACTGGAGATGCTATCCCAAATGGCGTTTTCTCCGTCCGAAGCAGCGGGTACTGATGGATCCCCGCGGCTTGCACAACTCGGCACCTCGATGTTCCGTGATGAAATTTTCCATGCGGCCATTACTATCTGTGTGGAGCTCTCATTGCAGGCAGATGAGGTCAACCAGACCTCGTCACTGGAAGGACCAAATTCCAGCGGAGTTTTAGGGCTTATGATTCAATCGCAGCAAGGGGTTATGCTGCAAGCCGTGGAACGCACCGTTGACGCTTTTGCCAGTCGAGTCGGGGCTGGCGGAAAGGGCTGCAAGCCGTATTTCTTCCTGAGTCTGGTTTTGGCATCGGTAAAATCCCGATTGAAGGGGGAGGATCCGTTGTCAAATATGGAAGCCACCTCGATGAAAGTGGTACGGATCTGCCAAACCATGCTGAATGGCACCCCATGGCCTGAAGCTCAGGCAGTTGCTGAGCGTCAGGTGGATAAGGTGAGTTGCCTGCTGCGGGTGGTGCTTTTTCTTGATGCTAATTGTCTACTACAGACACCGACACTCCAAAACCAGATAACCCCGGTCTCGGACATGCCCACTGACCTGGATCCCGCCGTTCTTCTATCAACCGACATGAATGACTTTACGGTATGAACCCCTCCAGTTGTTTTCCATTTCCATGCTAATTGGAACGCAGCCGATGGACTTGGGAGGCTGGTTTGATAGCCTTGATTACGGCGGCCCGGAGGTCTGGGACTATGACTTATTTGACAGTCTGCCGCCGATTTGATGACGGCTCATTTGGACGTGAATTAGTATTGAGATACCCTTTGTTTCAAATTAGCGGAACTAAGTCACTGCTTCGAAATAAAAGCTATCTTCTCTGGCAACTGCCTCGAATGTCCGATTTAGATTTGACTGACCTGTGTCAGTCCTAATCTCAGCCTGTCCCGCAAACATTTGAATACTCCTTTGCAGAGCGATCCAGCAGATCCACTGTAGAATCCACCTTCTTGACATTTGAAAGTATAGGCAGACGCTTATGCGCGCGGTCCTCACCAGCATCCAGTTGAAAAGAACCTAGCTGCAGCGGGGTAGGGTGCACACAGCGCGAGCCTTTTTTGGAAACGGCGCAGAGCATGCTGAGCAGGTGCTGTCAGGTGATGACCATGAACATGAACCGGGCTGATCCCTTAGTGCAGACCGTGCAGCATAGTTCCTTCGTGACCTGCTGGTTGGTTTGTTAGACTGTGGCCAGGCTTGAGTCTAAACCAAGATTATCAAGGCCAAAAAACTCTGCGATGTCAGAGATCCATGATGTATAATAACAATAATAATGTGGAGATGGAAGAACTGCCGTTCAACATAATATTGAACTAAAACCCAAGGGATCGACACCCATGATCTCATCATGTTTCCCCTTCCTCGGCCTCGGTCTCCACGTGCGACGATCCGCTATTGTACATAAAAGCGACCTGCCCGAGGTATGCAATCGCAATATTCCTCTCGGGACAGATCACTTCATTGCAATATGTCGTACGCTTTATCAAATATCAGCTCATAGTCGCCTTTGCTGACGCTCATAGGAACATTTTGACTGCCCTCGGCCTCGCCGCCGCCCCTGGCCAGACACCGCCGAACCACGCTTCAACGCTGCTGCTGGCCAACTGGGCGCTTGCATACGTCCTGATGAGCACGCGTGCCCAGAAGTTCTTCTACGGGCTGGATCACAATGTGATGCCGCGTGATGACCTCTCTAAATACGGCGAGGCCGCCGTACAGGCTGGCAAGCTGGACCGGCGCACTCTCAACAAGCTCAAGCGTCAGGAGGCAGCGCATGCCAACGCGCAAGAAGGATATCCATTTTTTGTGGCAGCGAGTACGTCTCTTTTGTTGGGAATCATTGACTTTTGCCACTGACAATTGTAGTTCTTGTCTCCCTTTATGCCGGGGTAGACAATAAGACCATCAACACTATCGGTGTCTGGTACACAGCGTCGCGGCTGGCCTTCAGCCTGCTGTACTCGTACATAGAGACCAGTCCAGCAAGCTACCTGCGCTCCGTGGCTTGGTGGTCCGGCAACATCAGCTGCATCACTGGGCTGGTACTTGCTGGCAAGAAGCTGTAGAAACGTGAGGGACCACATCAACCAACTGGAGATGACTTACCACAGGTATTTCGTGGTCACTTGATCTGGCATATAGAGTTATTTCAATGCAAAAAACTACAAAATAAAATGACCCAACAGCCCCATGGATGACCTGATCTGACTGTATTGATTGGTGGAAGATCCCATTCCTCCGATGGTGGAATCTACCCCGGCTGCAGATACTAAGCGATGAAGCAAGGAAAAGTCACTATCATTGCATCGCCTTCATTCAAGTCCTAGTTAAAGAAATCCCCAATCTGACTAAAGGAAAATATTTCGTCGAAAGACATGGGAAGCATGAACTGAGGATCTAGCGCGTGATCCGGAGGTAATGCGGACGGCTGCACGGCTTCTTGTCTTCGACGATGAACGTCTTTCATCAAGTTGACACGGCTATAGACCTTGCTGAAGACTTCAAGCATTCCTTGTTGGTTTTGCCCTTGTTTATTTTCATATAGTGGTTGAGCTTCTTGGAGTTTTCTTACGAGCTCGTCGCAGGTCTCATAGTAGTCGATGGTATTCCGGACATACTCTTGATCCCAGCCGCCATGATCATTCCGGTAAAGCGAAAGACGAGACAGAACAACGATGGCGTGGCCAAATTGGGCCCAGACGGTGTAGGGAATTATTGGGAAAAGGCCTGCTGGAAGGGAGTAGAGACTGTTAAAAAAGGACTTTGTTGCCTTTAAGCAGGAGAGAAGAAGATCCAACTGAGTCAAAAACTGATCTCCATAGGGGTGGGATGGTTCGGCGATGATTGAAATTTTGTAAAGAAGAACCTCCACAGTATGATAGTGGAGTAGAAGAATGGCTGCTCGGATATTAGCGTGGATATCCCGATGAAAATAACGGCGTAAACATACCAGACTGCGGAGTTTCTGGTGGAAAGGAAGCTTTCAGACATTGAAGCTCTGCCTGGAACCATCGAACACTCAATTTTAACGGTGACGACAGGCTTCCGCCGTGAAGATCATTGGACAAAA
Organism: Penicillium riverlandense; assembly: GCF_028828495.1. Lineage (NCBI taxonomy): Eukaryota > Fungi > Ascomycota > Eurotiomycetes > Eurotiales > Aspergillaceae > Penicillium > Penicillium riverlandense. The sequence continues at coordinate 3,153,460 of NW_026643199.1, forward strand.
TTGTGCCATCAATTTTATCCGCGAAACGGAACAATCGGACCAAATGGACAAGAAAATTGTCACTACTATACTCCACGGCTTCTTCAATAGCACGGCAACACTCGTCGGTGTAATTGGTCCAACGGACTGGTTCTATACTGCGGACACAGCTCGAAAACCTTTTTAAGAGTCAACCAAAAGTCTCAAATAATGATGAACATAGACGTACAGTGATGTCAGATAGTAGCAGCCTAGATAGACACGTCTCTCTTCTAAAGTCCGAGAAGTCGGGTTATTGTTAGCCCCAAGTTCTTTCAGGAAATTCATGGGTTGTCGTGAATTCTGGGGCTGATTCAATTCCAAGCTGGTCAACTGCCCCAGAGCCAAGTGCACCAGCATGTCTATTTGCGCGATACCTTGAAGATAAACATGATGCCTTAGTCAAATAGTCAGACCTTGGTTAACCAACGAGACATATGACTTGACGAACCAAGCGACATGGACCACAAGCCCTTGGAGAAGATCCAAGCTGCTTTCCACATTCGTGACAATATGCTCAGCTAGATACTTTCTCCCAGACTTCGCCATTTCTCGTTGCCGAGTACCATTTTTGCAAGCGACCATTGTAATGGTTCGGTAAAGGAATGGTTTTTCTTGATATAGCGCTTCTGGTGTGGTTCCAGGTGGGATCACAACGAAAGGAAACAGAGGAACCATTTGATTTAAGTAAACTTCCATTGATCTTGCCCCTTCTTCGAAGTTTGGGACAACAATTAGTTCGTCTGCTGGTGCTAACTGCGGTTCCCTTGGCAGGTCATCGGATCTGTCGTGGGGACTGGACCGGTGGGATGCTGATAACATGGAAACCATGCAATCAAGCTTTTGTTCCAGAGCAACTACTTGTCTGGACAGTTGTCAGAACTTGTATGCCTGTGTTTTGTCCTCGGCATAACTCACAAGTTGGTACTTGGATCGCGGCGCCGATATGTCTTCGCTCGTTGAAGGGCGCACTCTTTGTTCAATCGGCGGCATCTGGTAGTTGATAAATATTTATCTGCAATGTTCATACAAGAAGCCCAACCGTTTACAAATACCGCTTGCTTCGGGCTCGCATCGCACTTTGGCCTTTGCGCATGTTCGGCAGGCCTTCGCACGGGACCCCGCTATGTCGTCCATGTCGGGCCTCTCCACTTCGACCGTGCAAAGAAAGTATGGAAGGAAAATCACAAAGGGGAGTTGCACTGGTCTCAAAGGCGCAGTAGTGAATAGTCGTCGTTGGCAAAGACCGAAACGGTGGATTCGGTGTCCATGTCAGAGCCGAACGGGAACGGAACTCCGCTTCTCCGTCTGTTGCTCTCTGTTGGTGCTTGGCGATCCGTCTAGAGCGATCCGTCCGTTGTACGTCCGTTTGTCCGTCCAGGTGGTCGGACACGAAGAGTGGACGAGAAAGTCGAAATTTCGAAAATAAGAAGAGAGCAGGGAGGAGGAGATTATCGTTGACGAGGGGAAGTTGTTCAGACGTAGGAACGTATGCCTAAGGTAGAAATATAGAGAGCGCGTCTCGTCTGGACAATACATAATTCTAGGTGGAGGCTGAACCAAGCCTTTACTAGTCAATAGAAATTATTTAGTCCGAATCTCACACTCCAGAGGCCATTAGCATGTCGCGCTTACAATCTTTCAAAAGGACAAACGGGCGCGCGGCCGACCCCTCCGTCCGCCTATTCCGTTCGACAGTATAAAACGCGACCCATCCACAGCAGATATTTTCCTGTTTAATCTCAAAACCCTAGCATATTGTCCACATAATATTTATCAATTAACTGAAAATCAGCCCTCCAACGACTAGAGACTTGGAACTATGGCCTCGTCCAACACCCAACAAACCCCGATACCCAACCGCGGCGCCGACTGGGGAACACGATTCCCGAGAGATATAAACCATCGGGAATATCTGTTCTAATTGTAGGCGCTGGGGTAGCCGGCCTGATGGCTGCTCTAGAGTGCTGGCGCCAGGGACATGAAGTTCGAATCATTGAGAAATCATCCTCACGACTTTTATCCGGTAAGCAAGTCAGGGATTGGTATATTTGTTAAATCTAACAAGAAGCCTCTTTAGGCGATGGATTCACCATCGGTTCCACCGCCATCCATGCATTGCGGCACTGGCCGGACATTGTCGAAGAAAACGAGAGGATCGCACGTCATCCATGGGTCTCCTGGCATAGGATCACTGGGGAGAAGATCTCAGGTCCTGCGCCATTTTATGATCCTGCGGAGAAGAAAGACGACACCCAAACCGACGGCGAAGAGGCCCCGCGGACGATCTACAGATATAGCCGTCCGAAATTTCACAAGATGCTGGCCGACCAAGCGGAAAAGCTGGGTATTTTCGTGGAGTATGGCACTCGTGTGGTTGAGTACTATGAGGAACCCATCGCGGACAACGCAGGTGTGGTACTGGAAAATGAAATGAAGATTGAGGCCGACGTGGTCTTTGCTGCCGATGGCATTGGCAGCAAGTCCAGTAGTGCGATAATGGGCCATATGGTTCCCGCTCGCTCAACAGGCTTTGCAATTTATCGCGCTGCGTTTCCAGTTGAACTGGCTGATGCAGACCCGATGGTCCGCCATCGATTTAAGCCATTAAACGATGGCACGCCGGTGGTTGAAGTGTGGATGGGGTGAGTGATGGCCGCTACCCCAGATAATTATCTCTAACCGTCATCGTTTAGGGAGGGAATACGTGCAACATTTGGTAGAAGTGAGGATGAGATGTCATGGACGATAAACTATTCGGTACGTCCAGCCAGTTTCTGCTCCCTGTAAGCCCTAACCTGGCTCTTTAGGATGATGGGGAGGCATCGGAGTCTTGGTCCAACCTGGTTGACCCAGAGATTGTTCTCCAAAAAACCGCAAATATCCCTGGGTGGCCGGAAGTCGGGAACAGACTCATTCAATTGACACCCAAGGAACGGCTCCACGACTTTAAGCTGATGTGGCGGGAGCCCCAGCCCTGTTGGGTCTCACCCGGCGGGCGAGTCATCCAGATTGGGGACGCCGCACACTCATTTCTGCCCTCGTCTGGGAACGGCGCGACCCAAGGCATGGAAGATGCCATCTCGCTAGCGACTTGTCTGCGACTAGCGCAGAAGAACGATCTGTGTTGGGCAACCCGCGTACATAACAAGCTACGGTAAGAACAGATTTACTTGTGTCTTGTAGCGACTGACTGTTCCCCTAGATTCGAGCGGGTATCTTGTCTGCAGTTGTTGGGAATCCTCAACCAGGAAACACGGCACCTGTCTGCCCATGCCAAGGCCAGTACGGCACATACCAAGCCTATCGGGTTGATGGCGGCGTGGATCTGGCGACACAACCCGGAGCGCTATGCCATCGAGAACTACGAGGCGGCACGGACACACCTGGAAGATGGGAAGCCGTTCCAGAACAGCAATATCCCACCAGGTCATGTGTATCAGCCATGGACCATTGATGAAATGCTGCGGGTAATCGCTGCAGGCGAGCTCCACCTGGACGGAGACTGGGAATGAATGGGTCCATTGGATCTGGGGTAGATATTTTGTGGGGATTTTTTTGATATGAAATGACAGAGCCGGCCTGGGAATCAAATTTAGAACCATAATTTCAGAAGCGCCACCTCTGACTAGTCAGGCAATGTAAGCCGAGTCTGAGCTCAATTCGGCCCAGCGGAGTCGGTACCCTTGCCCCCTGTCGCGCCACGCGTGGAGACCCAAACAAGCCTTAGCCACAGGATAAGCGGTTGTCGGCTGCGAGGGAGCCAACTTAACTAACGTCAACGAGTGAGAGCATGTCGGAATAGTTGTAACAAACTCAAGCCTGCCAGAACCACCAAACAAACAAAGAAAGAAAGAAAATGTGGTTATCATGCATCGGCCCGGGCCTGGTGATTGGCCTGCCCTAGTACATACTACCGTAGTGTCCCCACACCCCACAATGGCCCGGCAGAAACAATACCCGCGGGTTATCCTGTTTTGTTTAGTTGTTGCACGAGTTGAGCTGTCCGGGGGTGGCGCGAAAGAGGAGGTAGAGATCATCCTCGACAGTACGGGGTAGTTATACAGTAGTAGTTAGTCTAGAGCAGAATGCAGGGGTCGCTGTTATAAGTACGGACTCACCGGCCGTGCTGTTGTTACCTCCCTTTTTTCTATTCCTCCATCCTTGCTTCACTTCTCATTCCCACGCCTCTCTCACCTTCTTTATGATGGAGAAAACAGATACTCAGCATCAACACGTCGAAAGCGGACTGACTCCGGGTCCAGAGACCAAGACCAATGAGTTCTATGAGGATCGCCTGGCGCATCTGTCGGAGGAGCATCGCCAGTATCTCCTGGCCCGGCATGGAACCCTGGACCTGGATCCCATCCCGGACATGAACGATGCTGATCCGTACAATTGGCCCCGGTGGAAGGTACGAACCCCTTTGGATATGAAAAACAAACGAACAACAATAGCTAAATTCCTACTTTATAGAAACATATCAACCTCAGCCTAGTCGCCTTCCACGCTATGATCGCCACATTCACCGCCGCCTCGATCCAATGCGCGTTTCTCAATATCTCTAAAGACCTGCACCAAAGCATGCAGCGTACCAGCTACCTGACCTCCCTGTTCATCGCAGTCCTCGGTGGCGCGCCCTTGTTCTGGCGTCCGCTGTGCAACCGATTCGGTCGTCGGCCGATCTTTCTGCTCTCGCTGATCTGTAGTCTGGTTGGGAATATCGGGTGTGCGAAGAGCCCGACGTACGGGACCATGGGTCTCTGCCGTGCCATTACTGCGTTCTTCATCAGTCCTGCCGCTGCTATTGGTAGCGCCGTGGTGGCTGAGACTTTCTTCAAAAAGGATCGCGCGCGTTGCATGGGTGTCTGGACGCTGCTGGTCACGCTGGGTGTGCCCTCGGCGCCGTTTATTTTTGGATTTGCCGCGCAGCGTGTCGGATACCGCTGGATCTACTGGGCTCTTGCCATCTGCAACGGTGTACAGTTCTTCCTTTACCTCATCCTCGGCCCGGAGTCGCTGTACGTCCGCAAGGAGAACGGCGCCCACAATGTGTCCAGCGTCAAGGAGTCAATGTTCAAGTTCGGTCGTATTGACCCGGCCCCTCTCCGATTCTGGGACTTCATCCAGCCGCTCAGCTATTTCGCGAAGCCCTGCGTGTTTATCCCGGCCGCGGCCTACGCCATGATTTTCCTGTGGGGCAGCGTGATGATCACTATTGAGATCCCACAGCTCTTCCCCGAGATGTACGGGCTGGACACGCAGCAGGTTGGTCTGACCTTCCTGGGGGTGATCATTGGGTCGGTGATTGGCGAGCAGATTGGCGGGTTCATCTCGGACCGGTGGATGTCGATGCGTCGCAAGCGCATCGGCCAACCCCCGAAGCCAGAATTTCGCTTATGGTTGACCTATATCGGCTATGTCCTGACTATCGTTGGTATTGTGGTCTTCTGTATCCAGCTGCGTGACTCGGGTCCTAAATGGAATGTCACGCCGATTATCGGCACGGCTGTTGCTGCTGCTGGTAACCAGATCGTCACGACCATCAATATCACCTATGCGGTCGACTGCTACCGTGAAGACGCTGCCAGTGTGGGTGTTTTCATCACCTTTGTGAGACAGATGTGGGGATTTATTGGTCCATTCTGGTATGACCCTTGCCAACCGTTGATTAATTGATCAAATGTTAACACGTCCACAGGTTCCCTCAGATGTTTGCCAACGCCGGCTGGGCCGGTGGTGCTGGCATTGCCACGGCCCTGATGGTGGGCATCAGTGTTATTCCGACCATGGTGGTGCACTGGTGCGGGCCGAAGTGGCGTTGAGAAATTGGGCCCGTAGAACATTAATTTGCGTCTATATAATCAAGCCCACAATGTACGCTTTTTGTTTGTGAAGTCCATGCCATCTCGTAGCGGTATTCAAATCCACGTTTACATTCGCATCAACTGTATATCCGAAAGCAGCGTAAGAGTAGTCACTCTTCAATATAAGTCTACATCCTGCAAAGCATGGAGCAAATACAAAACGCATGTCATTAACTATCATTACGGTTCAGGGACATACTGAAGTCATCACGGCACAAGACCATATCATCACCATTCTACCATCCTTCCACCCTCCGCATCCGCAAATGCATCCCCTCAACAGGCTTAGTAGTAACAGCGCCTGCAATATGAATCTCCTGCTTCGGATCCTGCATCTCAAAAGCGAACCGACCAACTATACCCGCAACCGCGCAGCGCAGCTCGGCGCGCGCAAAGTCCTTGCCGATACAGGAACGCTGGCCGTGCAGAAACGTAATCTGCGCGAAGTTGGTGGATGCACCGCCTGTATGGTTGACGACGGGCGCGCCGGTCTTGTCGGTGTCAATCCATCGCTCCGGCACGAACTCTTCGCCGTTGCTGCCCCAGAACTCCGGGCAGCGGTTGATTGCATAGGGACAGATCACGATTCGTGTTCCTCGTGGTACGTGGATGCCTGCCACTGTTGTGTCGCGTATCGATTCGCGGAGCGTTGCTGGAACCGTGGGATATAGACGGAGGACTTCCTGGCATACGCCATTTAGCAAGGGCAGCGACTCCAGGTCACTGTATGTGATTTGGCTGTCCCCAGACGGAATATTAGCCCGGATTTCGGCTCGCAGCTTCTCCTGCGTCTCTGGGTAGAGTGTCAGGAGGTAACAGGCCCAGGTAAGGGCGCTTGCAGTCGTCTCATGCTACAATTTCCATCATTAGCATTTAACATATAAAGTGACGATCAAACTTACGCCTGCTGCCAAGAAGGTCAGCATCTGGTCAACCAGCTCAGTATCAGAAAAGTCGCCGCCCAGCATCATCGTGCCGAGAATGTCGGTCTCCAGATCCTTAGCAGACGCATTGGTAGCCTTGAGAGAGCTGCGTTTCTCGCGCACAATGTCATTGCACATATCCCGCAGGAAGCCTGTCTCATTGGCGACCACATCGTTCAAGCGCCAGGGCACGCGCTGGGCGATCCACTGCGGCAGCGTGAAGTTCATAGCCAGGAAAGCCATCTTCTCCTTGGTGGGTTCGAGGATGGCCAGGAAGCTGTCGGCCACCTTGTTATCTGGGTTCTGCAGCGAGCGGAAATCACGGCCCATCGCCGCAGGGCCGATGATATCCAGCGTCAAGCGGCTACCCCAAACGCACATCTCGATCTTGCCGACGCCATCGGCTGGATTGGTGCCCTCCATCGGACACGCCTGTATCTCCTTCTCCAATTCGACCAGGAGCTGGTTAGTCTTGTCCCACATCAGCGTGTACATGGCGCGGATGTTTTTGATATTAAAGGCTGGAGTGAGTGCTTTCCGTTGTTTCCTGTGCGCTGCACCCTCGGATAGGATCAGGCCAAATCCGAGGATACGAGCCAGGAAGTTGCGCGCACGCCACGGCTTCTCAAAGTCATACGTGTTGGTGCTCATGATGTCCAGCAGAGCCTGGTGGTTGGTTGGCAGCAGGTAACTCTGGCTGATGGTGTCACGCATGTGGATCAGACCATCATTGGGAATGGTCTTCATCCATTGCAGCGGCAGGCGGCCCCGCGGAGAATCGAAGATAATGGAAGCATGGTTCATTAAGCCCTACTCAGAGATTAGACATATTGACAGCAATTTTGGGAATGACCCATACCGGAACCCGGGGTAGATGTCGCAGCGGGTTGAAGAAGAACGGCCAGATGACCATGCCCCAGATGGCGCGGAGCAAGAAGTTCACGCCCAGGGCACCGAGACAGACAGTTCGGAAGGTCTCATCAGGGAACGCAGCGCGTTGCAGGAAATATCCCTCGGCAACCGAGAAGGCCGCCAGGGCCAGAAGGGTTTCACCAAGCGCCATAGTTAGTTAGCTGTCGTGGATGAGGATAGCTAGAACCGAGGGCAAGAGGCTATTTTTGATGTCGAACTCATCATTTAGGGCTCCACCCAGCGATCGGCACTCTCCATCCTGTTGGGGAACGCCACCGACCGAGGTGTTTTCAAATGTGATCGCTTCGCTTCGCTTCTGCCTGTGGTGAGAATAGGGAAGATAGAAAATGAATGTGACAATTAGTATGTCATGCTTGTCCATGCGGTGTGGACTTGCCTAGATGGTGATGGTGGTGGTGGTCGTCGGTGGTGCCTAGACGGATGGATTACTGATCAGCGTGAACATGATTGCAGCCCCGCTAGACTCACCCCGCGGGGGAGAACAATTATGCCATCATCGAAATTCACAAGATCATCATGGGGGAACATGTGAAGCTTGGCCATCTCGCACAGCTTGCCTATTTAGGAATGTTGGTGCCTGAGGCCTGACAACAATGCCGTAATTCGGTAGACAGTAGACAGTAGTAATTTGGGGCGAAGAAATGTAATCAGATAATTATTGATCATTCATCATGGTTGTCATAACATATACATTCATTCGACAAAGCATATACTCCTGGCTATACACAGTAATATTTACAATCCTCCCGTTCTCTACTGCAGCAGCTCTTTCAGCCATGACTTGACCTTCTTTCCTTGCTCCGTCTCCGTATTGTCGCCCAAGTACAGATTATAAACAGGCGCAACATGGCCCTCACGGTGGCCAATAAACAGTTCCACAGACGGGAAGCCCTCCTTGAACTTGGCGGCAAAGTCCTGGATAATGGGCAGGAGAATCTCATTGCCACCGCCGGTGATCAGGACAGTGTTGACGGGGAACGACTCGAACCAGTCCGCTGGCGCAGTGGACAGATCCGTGTAGTAATCCCGCGTCGCTTTGCCCAAGTACGCACACGACCATGGTGCCGCCACGCTCTGCGTGATCAGGTCACCACCCGAGTAAATTTCCTGGTCCGGGAATTCGGTGTCCAGCAGCGTCCATGGAGCGATCATGGCGGCACCACCCAGATTGCCCGACAAAGACAGTGGCGCAATCTGGGGGTGTGGGTGGGCGATGTGCGACAGCACGCCGCCGACAAGGTTCCCGCCGGCCGAGTCGCCCCCCAGAAAGACCGTGCTGGGGTCACGGTTAGGCTGCGACACGATGTAGCGCACACACTCCACGGCCTGCCGCAGCTGCGTCGGGTAGGTGCCATGCGGGGACAGGGTATAGGTCAAGCTGAAGACGGCGACGCGCTTGCCGGAGCGCTCGAGCTCGCGAATGACGTTGGAGTAGAACTTGAAGTAACCCATGTTAGCGGGCAGCGCAAATCCACCCCCTGAGCAAGGTCAGTGACGAACGTTGGTTTTTCTGTTTAGAGGAAATAGCACTCACCATGGAACCACACCAGGACATTCGTGGCTTTTTTGTCCCCAACCCAGTGGCCCAGGGCACCGTGTCCCAGTTCCACCGATTCAGGCACGCAACCTGATTTCTTCGCAAACCGATTATAGATCTTGTCGGAGGTTGGCGAGACGAACTGAATCTGGCTGGGTGACATGCGCGAGGTGACCTTGCGGAGGATGGCGTAGCCCAAATGCAGGAACAGACTCTTGGCCTGGCGCTCAGAGCGCCAGAGACCCGTCAGGAGCGCATAGAAGGCGGCCAAACTCACGGAGACCAGCGCGGGCAGAAAGTCGAGCTTCTCCGCAAGGGAGAGCTTTACCTGGGGATTGAACAGCATGATGGATGGAGTTGGGAAGACCAAGCCGGCATCGTGACTCCTGATAAAGTGGCAGTTGAGTTTATCGCGTGCTGTTGAACCTCGGCCAGCGAAAATGAAAAGGGCGTCGATCCCTTGTCGCAGAGCTATCCATTTGCGGTATCGACCCTTTTTTTTTGTTGGGCCGAGGTCGTGGTGGAGACTCGCCCCTCGGTTGGAGACGAGGACATTTTATGAACCATAGTAGTAGGATGACAGTGAAAAATGAACTAGAATAGAGATATGGACAGCAATAGAAGTAATTATGAACTATGTAAATGTATAGAAGTATACGAGTAGAATCGGAGGGTTGGTTCAATCGAGAGCCACGAGGCCAGCACATGCGGCCAGATCTGTGCGACACCAATGAGTTAGGGCAATCATCACGGACGGATGAATGCATCTCCCCGAACCCCCCCTTCCGCTCGGAGAACAATCCATTACTAGGACCTTTAAGTCAGCACGATAATAATAAGTGCTTATGATACACCCTACACGCAGAGCCCCCCCGTGGCGATCCACCGCTGATCCTTACGATCTGGGGTGAAACCGAGGCATGTGAAGCGCCTCAAACATGGCGACCTTTAAAACTGCCCCGAATCCACCTGCACTGGTCACAATTTAACCACCTCCAAAAGAAAAAATGAACGGACACGCCAACGCCGAGTCCGCACGCGACTTCGATGTGATCGTCGTCGGTGCAGGCATCTCGGGCATCAACGCGGCCTACCGCATCCAGAGCGAGCTGCCCGGCAAGAGCTATGCCATCCTCGAGGCTCGTGATGACCTGGGCGGCACTTGGGACCTGTTCAAGTACCCGGGCATTCGCTCCGACTCTGATCTCTTCACCTTCGGCTTCGCCTGGAATCCCTGGAATACCGACAACCCGATTGCGGAGGGCGCCGACATCAAGAAATATCTGCGCAGCACCGCGCATAAGTTTGGCATTGACTCCCACATCCACTACCGCCATCGCCTCCTCGGTTCGGAATGGTCCTCCGCCGATAACACCTGGTCGCTGTCCGTCGACCACGATGGTGAGGCCAAAACTTACACCGCGCGCTTTCTCATCTTCGGCACCGGGTACTACGACTACAAGGAGCCGCTGAAGGCGCAAATCCCTGGCCTCGATAACTTCCAGGGCCAGATCATCCACCCACAGTTCTGGCCCGAGGATCTGAACTACAAAAACAAAAAAGTGGTCATCATCGGCAGCGGGGCCACCGCCGTGACGCTGCTCCCCAACATGGCCGAGGATGCCTCGCGGGTCACCATGTTACAGCGCAGCCCGTCCTATATTCTCTCCATCCCGAACACGATCCGGAGCCGCTGGCTGCGCTATCTGATGCCCACACGCCTCTACCAGCGGATGCAGCGCATCATGTGGATCACGTCCGCGCGCTTTCTCTTTCTCTTCTGCCAGCGATTCCCCACCTTCGCCCGCTGGGTGTTGCGCCTCAGCTCGCGCCGACAGCTGCCCAGCCATATCTCCCTGGACCCGCACTTCAAGCCGCACTACAACCCTTGGGACCAGCGCATGTGTCTCTGTCCCGACGGTGATTTTTACAAGGGTCTCCGGACGGGCAAGGCCGATATCAAGACTGACACCATCAAAACCGTGACCAAAAAGGGCATCTTGCTCAATTCCGGCGAGCAACTCGATGCTGACATTATCGTCACGGCCACCGGACTGAAACTTCAGATTGCCGGCGGCTCATCACTGGTTGTGGATGGCGAGAAGATCAACCTGGCCGACAAGTATCTCTGGCACGGTGTCATGCTCCAGGATCTGCCCAATGCGTCCTTTGTCATTGGTTATACGAACGCCTCATGGACGCTTGGTGCCGACGCCACCGCCCACTTCATCATACGACTGCTCAAGGATATGGAGAAGCGCAAGATGGTTGCGGCCATTCCACGCCTAACGGCCAAGGATGCCGCCGTCTTGCAGGATCGGAAACTGCTCAACCTGAACTCAACCTATATCACCAGCGCCGAGGGGAGATTGCCCAAGGCGGCCGATCGCGGACCCTGGCAGCCACGCGATAACTACTTTACCGACCTCCAGTTTGCTAAGAAGGGCAACTTTGAAGAGGGTCTGGAGATGGTGCAGGGGCCGAAAATAGCTTGAACAGATCTGGAGCGATGTTTTATGACAACATGACACAGTATATATATGTGATGGCTTCTTTTGTATGTAACTAGTAGACTTGAGCAATATTGATTTCACTTCATTTCTGCGAGGAGTCAGCTTAGATCTCTCCAGCCTTGTTGAGACAGACGTACTGGAAGTGTTCCACGGCAAGTAGTATCTGCAGGCATCTAGCTTGGGTCTTAGCTAGATAGTCGAGCTAGAATATGATGTGTTGAACTATTTTAGCAAGGGGATCTTTCATAAAAAATTTAATATTATCGTAAATTCTGCAAAAAAGCTTGGTCTCGCTCGGAAGTGCCTAGTAGACTTGGCTCGGCTAGCCTAATTCCGGAGTCCTGATAGTTTGTCGACCGCACATCATCGGAAATATCAGATGGTTTCTTCCCAGGGTCATTTTCTCCGCCTGCCAGGCACATTAGTCCCCGCTCATCCCATTTGACCTGAATCCTGCAGCCCCCACACTTTACCCCAGATAGATGCAACCCCGGATGACCAATATTTGTGTTGCATTGCTTCTCGATCTGCAGTCTATCAGAGTTATGGCCCAAGCACATCCCTTTCCCCAATCAACCGGGCGCAAATTGTCGTATCCAGGAGCGCTTACGCTGGCTGCCCTGCATATCAATAACAAGATTCCTCTGTGCTTTGATACTCCGCATGATCATCCCCGCGGCCGAGTTGCCCGTTTCGGTGAAAAGTAACTGAATCATGGCCGTCATCCCTATGCGGGGTTCCAGTATATTCATGCCAATAAAGCTATACCGAGGAGCCACATGTTGAAGTTGTCGGTGGATAAGCCCATCCGCAGGCAGCCAGCCTAGCCAAGATTTATATATATATGTGTTAGTCCACGGGGCATAGTGAAACCACAAAGGTGCAGTCTGTCGCGATGCTGTTTCTACTGCACTTGGCCCTGGTGGCTATTCTGCCCCCTGCTTTGGCTTCCCCCACGGTCACCATCTCACAGCCCCAGGCCACCATTGTGGGCTCGTCGGGACTGAATAATGTCGACAGCTTTAACGGAATTCCATTTGCCCAACCGCCAACGGGCTCCCTTCGACTAAAGCCCCCGCAGCCCATTCAAACTTCTCTGGGAACCGTACAAGCTACCGGAGTGGCCAAGTCCTGTCCGCAATTTTTCTTCGACGACAACTGGAGCGCCTTCCCGTCATCCGTCCTGGGCGATTTGATGAATCTTCCGCTCTTCCAGAACGTCACTGATGCGGGAGAAGACTGCCTGAACCTCAACATCAATCGTCCGTCAGGAACTGATGCCGGTGCCAAACTGCCAGTGCTGGTTTGGATTTTTGGCGGCGGCTTCGAACTCGGCTCCACTACCATGTATGATGGCGGCAGCTTTGTCGCGGACTCCATGGATTTGAATATGCCTGTCCTCTTCGTTGCAATGAATTACCGCTGCGGTGGTTTCGGATTCATGCCCGGAAAGGAAATATTGAAAGATGGCTCGTCGAATCTCGGCCTGCTGGACCAGAGGCTTGCTCTAGAGTGGGTGGCAGACAATATCGAGGCATTCGGTGGCGATCCATCTAAGGTGACCATTTGGGGCGAGTCGGCTGGCTCCATCTCCGTCTTCGACCAGATGGCTCTGTACGATGGCAACAACACTTACAATGGCTCGCCTCTATTCCGCGCCGGAATTATGGACTCTGGTAGTATGGTGCCTGCTGATCCAGTCGATGGTGTCAAGGGCCAGGCCGTCTACGACGCTGTAGTTGAGGAGGCAGGCTGCAGCAATGCAACCGACACGCTCGAGTGTCTCCGAGGCCTGGACTACAGCGACTTCTTGAATGCAGCCAACTCCGTTCCGGGCATCCTGAGTTACAATTCTGTCGCTCTATCGTACCTACCTCGACCCGACGGCACGGTCCTAACAGACTCACCGGAGAATCTGGTTACTAGCGGCAAATACGCTAATGTCCCTTTTATCATCGGCGATCAGGAAGATGAGGGAACCATATTCGCTCTATTTGAGTCCAATATTACCACAACATCTGAGGTTGTCGACTACCTGCAGGACCTTTTCTTCTTTGATGCCACACGAGCAGAGCTCGAGCACCTGGTTGGACTCTACCCGAATATCACCACCGACGGTTCACCGTTTCGTACTGGATCGATGAACGACTGGTATCCACAGTATAAGAGAATCGCTGCTATCCTTGGCGATCTTACTTTTACTCTCACGCGTCGAGTGTTCTTGAACCTGGCGGCGAAAGTCAACCCAGACATTCCGTCTTGGTCCTATCTGGCCTCTTATGATTATGGCACACCTATATTGGGCACCTGCCACGGCTCTGATATCTTACAAGTCTTTTACGGGATTCTCCCTAACTATGCATCCAAGTCCATTCACACCTATTACCTTTCATTTATATATGACCAGAATCCAAATTCTCGGGCAAGCGACTACATGAACTGGCCTCAATGGAGCGGCAACCACAGCTCGATGCAGTTCTTCAATGACCACGGTGCTTTACTTCCTGATACTTTCCGTCAAGCATCTGCCAGTTTTATCCAGCGGAATATTGCCGATTTTCATATTTAGGGGTTGGCATTTTTACGAATGTGTGCAATGGGCTGGAGATTGCTGCACGTAGCTGTACGTGACGAGAACATGAATGAGAATGCATAACAAGGTCCTTGCATGTATGCTGTGTGTTAGGCAATTTTGGCTGGACAAAAAGAAAGCTGGAGGCACGCCACTTGTGTAGGCGAGGCGACGCCAGGCTGTAAATAGCAATTTCTCCGAGGCAGGCCCTGCCTAGGGCAGGATAAGAGATCCCAGCATTCTTCACAACTCCACATTCTAGTAAATTCGACCCCACACGATGCAGGGAAGGCATGTGCTGAACTTGATCACAGCCATGGATGGGGGAACAAGTAAGGCGATTGGTCCAAGCCCCGTTTTTCGAAACGCGGCTGACAGGGGACGGCGAATTTGCGGGGTCCGGGGACTCTTCAGGCCGTCGGCAAAACCACAAGATGTCTAGACCTTAATTTCAGGGTAATGAGAAAACTGAATGCGTGAGATCAGCAACAGCACCGGGAGATCGTCGGATAGGACGGACGCAACGGAGATGGGCGCGATCGGGAATAGCTTCACTTCTGACTTTTAAAGCGTACGTGCATTTCCCCACCCCCTGTACTCCGGACTCCGGGAGAGATGGCCTCGTTGTCGGCTCACGAGACTTGCTTAGACCGCCATTAGGACTATCTAGACCGATCTAGCGACTATAAAATCCCATGAGTTCCCTGATGTTAAGCAACACCACCCTCCTCGCCTTTCAAACCCTCGTGATGGCCCCTTACTTCTTGACTGCGCTCTGGACGGTCGCCCTCGCTCAGGCGGTTTTGGCCATACCAAAGCTGGTCCCGCGTGCGACCACTAGCTTGGATACCTGGCTCGCATCTGAGACGGCAGTGGCACGGGAAGCTATCTTAAGCAACATTGGATCGGCAGGCGCGTGGGCGGAGAGCGCACACCCAGGAATTGTCATCGCCAGTCCGAGCACGGATAACCCTGACTGTGAGTTATCACGATACCATATAGTATCTAAGGCTGATGAACAAGATTATTACGAGTGGACACGAGATGGGGCCTTGACAATGAAAACACTTATTGATCTGTTCAAGGACGGAGATACCGGCTTGCTCAGTGTGATCGAAGAGTACATCAACGCCCAGGCTTACATCCAGACTATCTCAAACCCGTCGGGAGGTCTCTCATCCGGAGGTCTTGGTGAGCCCAAATTCAATGTGGACGAGACCGCGTTTACCGGCTCCTGGGGTCGCCCTCAGCGCGACGGCCCGGCGCTCCGAGCTACCGCTTTGATTGCTTTTGGTCAATGGCTCCTTGTAAGGACTCATTTTTCCATCTCTAGCCTGGAGCTGACCTTCAAGCAAAGGATAATGGCTACACATCCTCGGCTACGGATATTGTCTGGCCAATTGTTAGGAACGACCTCTCGTATGTCGCGCAGAATTGGAACTTTACTGGTTATGGTAAGGCCTATCTACTATGCTGCATTCTTCTTTTCAGTTAATAACGCTTTACAGATTTGTGGGAAGAAATTAATGGCTCTTCATTCTTTACAATTGCGGTGCAGCACCGCGCTCTCGTTGAAGGCAGCACGTTTGCTAACCGAGTCGGGTCGTCATGCTCATACTGTGAAGTTGCGCCGCAGGTCTTATGTTTCTTGCAGTCTTTCTGGGAAGGCTCTTATGTACTTGCTAATTTTGGAGACAGCCGGTCCGGCAAGGATTCTAACACCCTGTTGGGGATCATTGCAACTTTCGACAAAGATGCTGGTTGCGATGATAGTACCTTCCAGCCTTGCTCCGCACGGGCATTGGCAAACCACAAGGTGGTAACAGACTCTTTCCGCTCCATTTACACACTCAACTCGGGTATCAAAGAGGGCGTCGCGGTCGCCGTGGGTCGTTACCCAGAAGATACGTACTACAATGGGAATCCCTGGTTCCTATGTACGCTCGCGGCAGCTGAGCTGTTATATGATGCGTTGTATCAGTGGAACCGCATTGGCTCGTTGACTATTACCGACGTCTCCCTGGCCTTCTTCCAGGATATGTATAGTTCGGCTGCCGCTGGAACTTATGCCGCATCCAGCAATGAATACCAATCTATTGCGAGCGCTGTCAAGACATACGCAGATGGATACGTGAGCATTGTGGTACGTCTAAACGAGATTGATATTTATTTTCTTTCTAATACCTTAGACAGCAAGAGCATGCAATGACAAATGGTTCGTTGTCGGAACAATTTGGCAAGGCCGACGGACTTGAGCTGTCGGCACGCGACTTGACCTGGTCATATGCTGCATTGTTGACTGCAAACATGCGGCGGAATTCCGTCGTACCCGCTGCATGGGGAGAGACCTCGGCTAGCAGTATTCCGGCAACATGTACTAGTGGATATACTTCCACCGGCACGTATAGTTCGGCCACCTACACGAGCTGGCCTAGCGCATTGACGAGCCTGTCGGGATCTACGACTACAGGCTCGACTGCATCATCCACGACGACTTCAATGACAACAACCAGCACGGCATGCACGACGCCCGCCTCCGTAGCCGTGACTTTTGACCTGATTGCAACCACAGTGTATGGCGAGAACATCAAGCTTTCAGGCTCAATTGAACAACTTGGTGACTGGGATACGGACGATGCCGTCGCATTGAGCGCAAGCCAGTATACTGAAAGCAACAATCTATGGTATGTGACGGTGGACCTGCCGTCCGGCACTAGCTTTGAGTATAAATATATTCGCGTTGAAAGCGATGGAAGCGTTGAATGGGAAAGCGCCTCAAATAGAGTCTATACAGTGCCGTCAGCCTGTGGCACTACAGCTGCAACAGAGAGCGATACTTGGAGCTGAAGTAAGGGGACGGATTCCCTTGCTCAAGTGATAGGAAAGAACTGTCTGCTTGGTATTTGACAAATGCAGAAATATATGTGTTATTTGGGTATAACGTATGATTATTTGTAGTCAACAGCTGTCTCTATCTGATGGACCTTAACTATAATGCGGTTACAATTGGTAGTTGCGGATGAAAAAGCCGAGGAACGAGGCAAGTAGCGAACATGCGAGTGAGACAACTAAACTGTTAGCTTCCACAAAAATGTAGAAGGAGAACAACTCACGATACGTATATTTTAGACCCGAGAGGTAGCACATCACCACGATTTCTCGGAGACGGCCTCCGAGTTGGGCAATGTAAGCTGTGTCGGCCATGGCGCGTCGGATGACCTGTCAGAGTTAGTAACAATAAGATATGATTATCACTAAAAGAACAGTATACCTTTTCAGAGCCAGGTCCGTGCAGATTCGACTGTAGTTGTTTCTTGAATTGCAAGCCCAAAGTCGTATTACTGACAGTGACCCCGGCAGTCATGGCAAAGCTGATCAGCAGCATGTATCCTGCGGTTGCCATGGCCACTTCTTCCTGTTGTAGCATAACAGTCATGGCTATGAACGCCGATCCAGACGCAATACCGGTCCCTATACCTCCGGGAGTAATGAAAAGCGACTCCCAAATTCCGGTCTGACCGTCCCAGGTAAAATAAAGCAGCGCATAGGTGACTGATGCCACGAGACCAGCAAGCACTAGCAAAACCTTGTAATACCCGGTGCGGCGAATAAAAATTCCAGCAAGAAGGCCACCAATCGTATTGCCTACCACGGCTGGGACCAGATGTCCACCGGAGGCGGTAGTAGAGGCTCGTTGAGTCACCTGGAAATACAGTGGCACGGAGAACATCATGCCTAGTTGTGCCGTAATCTGCAAGAACCCAATAAGATAGCTAATAGACACATTAGGCCGGCGGAGGATGCGGAGGTCAAAGATGGGGTCTCGTGCAACATAGGCCTCCACGAGGGTAAAGGCTAACAACAAAGCAATTCCACCACCACCCATGAATAGCGTCACCCATGAGCGCCAGGGAAAAGACTTGCCACCTTGATCCAAAAGAATTGTAATTGCCAAAATAGCCGCACCCAAAAGGGCTGAGCCAAGAAAGTCCACTTGACGCAGTTTCGACGCAGAACTGACTTTGCTGAAAGTTGCTGGCTGAGCAATTTGGAGTTTAATGACGACGAGAAATGCGGCGAAAGCAACAAAGGGAGCTTGGAGAAGAAATAGCCTAGACCAGGGTTAGACCGGTCCCAATTTGGGAAGTATATGCTAACATACCATCGCCATCCGATTGTGTCGCTCAGCCATCCCCCAAGCGGCCCGCCGATGCTACGGCCAAGAGTCATCGCAATATTCACATAGGCTCTCCAGCTGGCAACTTCGCGTTTGGGAACGATATCTAAAACATATCAGCGGAATTTTTCAGCAGATCATGGATGACACGAACCGGTGATAATCACTGATGAGATGGTCATTGTTCCAGCACCACCCACACCGCTGATTGCACGACCAAGAATGATCACCCACATCTGCGATCCGATGCCACTGTAAGAAGATTGTTAGAGCGGTATAAATTGTAAAGGAAGTACTTCCTACATACCAGATTATGCATCCCACGGCGAAAAGGAAATATGAGATCAAGAGCAGTGGCTTGCGGCCGTATATATCAGACAGCTTTCCATACTACAATAGTGGCGATTAGGGTACATCTACAATTCGTCTCATACATCACTTACCATGGGCTGTGCTGCGCAGAGACCCAGCGTGTATGCCGTAGAGAGCCAGCTCGCGTCACGCAGGTGATTGAATTCAGAAGAGATTCGGCCCGTGGCGGCCATGACGAGCGTCGCGTCGGCATTGGAGATAAACTCGCCTGCACGATAGTGAGTAATGTATTCTCCTGCAAATATTCATTATTGTCATACCTAGCAAGAGCACTGCAATTATCGTGCCAGCCCCCGTCAAGGCCTTGACATTGGACTCATCCGGATCCGATAGCAGGGGCCTTTCTTCATCGAGCGCGCGTCCATCGATGGATCCGGGCTTGTGGACTGATTGCGACCTTGCGCTATGCGCATCCGAGTCATCGAGTATAGCGACCATGATGGACTTGTAGCTGATGGAAAACCAACGACGAAATCCGTCAGATAAGAATTTCTAGATGTCAAAAAAGCCCTGGGCGATAGTTAATCGCCTCAACTCCGTCGACGGAAACATTTGCGTGCTTGCACCCGCGGGGCCCTGGATATTGCGTTATTCTCCGGTCAATCTCGCGTGGCTCATGCAGCACTTCATCGAGCGTTCCTCATTGTCGGTTCAAAGCACGTCATTTGAGGCGCCAGGCACCATGCTCCACTCCGCTCGGGCCAAGGGTAAATTGTTCACAGGAATGTGCTTTTCTCATCCCCTGAATGCCAAGAATTATGACTACCTACATATTATTTGCAGGATATGCACTGCGGATGGCACAACGAACACGTTGTCTGACTCTTGTGCTGAGCGTAATCGGTGACACGAGACTCAATAGTAAACATTAGATCGATCGAAATGCATGCTATGTATCGCAATCAGATCCACGGATGGCATCATCGCCTCGGGTACACTATCGGCACTGCAAGCTCTCCACCGGGATCCACATGGATTTTCCGAGCTTGTCAGACAACTGCCGCTTCATCGACATGCCACTTAGATAACTTACCACGCCCTGCGGCAGCTATCGTTGCGCCAACACACCCCAGTCGCTATGAGAGTCAACACTGCTCTCGCTGGCTTGCTCGCCATCATCGAAGGCGCAGCAATCGCTCAAGCAGATGCGCAGTCCGTATTGCAAGCAGTTCTAGGGTCCAGTGATTCGCCGCCATTGCCATCGCGACCACGTCGACAACCGAACATTCTTTTTATCATCACAGACGACCAAGACCTGCAGCTCAACTCGGTGGCCTATACTCCCCTGATCGCAAAACATTTACGCGACAAAGGCACCGCCTTTGCCAACCACTTTGTCACTACCTCTCTCTGCTGTCCCTCTCGAGTCTCTCTCTGGAGCGGTAAATTGGCCCATAATACAAACGTCACGGACGTGAGTCCGCCCTATGGTAAGATCGCGACAGCTCGAAGCCGATTTTGCATGCGACTAATTGTCCTAGGTGGTTACCCGAAATTTGTGGAGCGCGGATTTAACGATAACTTCCTGCCGGTCTGGCTTCAACAAGCCGGCTATGACACCTACTATACTGGAAAACTCTTCAACGCGCACACGGTTGAAAACTATGACAGTCCTCACGTCAATGGGTTCAACGGATCCGATTTCTTGCTTGACCCTTACACCTACGCTTACCTGAATGCGACCTTTCAGCGAAATCACGACCCTCCTGTAAGCTACGAGGGGCAGCACACGACTGATGTAATTACGGAGAAAGCTCTCGGGTTCTTGAATGATGCATTAGAGGGGGACCGGCCATGGTTCGTCGCACTGGCTCCCATCTCACCACACTCAAATGTCGATCCCGCTCGTCTAAACGACGATGTCACATTCTCTGCTCCCATTCCCTTGGAACGGCATCGGCATCTATTCGAGGATGTGCAGGTACCTCGAACAGAGCATTTCAATCCGGACGAGGTAGGTGCATGGCCGTCTTTTTTTTGGTGTTCCACAGATCTGACTTTTACCAGCCGAGCGGCGTTAGCTGGATACAAGATCTTCCCAAGCAGAACGAGACCATCGTGGAGTACAATGACCACTTTTACCGGTCCCGTCTGCGCGCTCTACAGGGCGTGGATGAACTTGTGGAGGCGGCCGTTACTCGGCTAGAGGAGAGCGGCCAACTCGACAACACTTATATCATCTACACATCCGACAACGGATTTCATATCGGCCAGCACCGGCTGCCACCCGGAAAGACCTGCGGGTTTGAAGAGGATATCCGAGTTCCTTTCTTCATCCGAGGGCCTGGTGTACCGCAAGGGGTGGTGCAGAATGCTGTCACCACTCATATAGATCTAGCACCGACGTTTTTCCAGCTGGCCGGGATTCCCGCAAGGGATGATTTTGACGGCACACCCATACCGATCAACTCCAGCTCCAAAACCACGCGTCATGAGCATGTGACCGTGGAATATTGGGGCAAGGGAGTCGCGGAAGGCGCATTTGGTTACATCGGTCAGTAATTATTCTGTCGAACGTCTAAATAGCAGATGCTAATATCAATATTTAGGCCCCAATGGTTCGAACATGATCGGTAACCACACGTACAAGGCACTGCGTCTCATAGGCGAAGGCTATAATTTGTACTATTCGGTGTGGTGCAACAACGAGCATGAACTTTATGATCTTTCAGTAAGTTCGCCTACCTTTTTCACTCAAGGAACCTGTGTTAATTTCCGTGAAGACCGATCCGTACCAGCTACACAACTTGTACCCATCAAATTCTCGAGCTAATTCCATGGAGCCTCGAATTCTCGGGCGACGTTTGTCCGAGGCTATCAATCGGCTGGATGCTCTTCTGTTGGTCTTGAAGTCCTGCAAGGGAATATCCTGTATCGAGCCCTGGAACGTCCTCCAGCCAGATGACTCCGTGCGTACTCTACGAGATGCTCTGGATGTTGAATATGACAGCTTTTACAGTCAACAGCCCACGGTGTCCTTTGATTGGTGTGATGCTGGATATGTGATTGAGGCGGAAGGCCCCCAAGTGGGATTAACTAGACATGGCTTGAACTGGGATATTTGGACATAGCCAAAATAATGTAGAAAAGAACTTGCTACTCTAAAATGGATGAATTGCCAGAAATGATTTTCTAAAAGGAGGATTGTAACATGAAGTATTGGCAACAAGAAGTCCGGCCCACCTCGTGCCGGGAATGTATCCCTCGCATCCTGGAGAATCAACACCAACGCGCTGTCAAGAAGGGCTTTGACAATCGATCAATCCGGCCTGAATACACCAATAATTCAAACGAGGCTTGTCAATTACTGCTCTTATTCCGTCGGCAAAGTGATATTGATTTTCAACCGTTGATGGGCCCTCGTCAAATCCACCCTAAATTGCGCCATAGCCCCCCGCCGTGTCGCGACATGGACTGGGTCCCATTTCACAGTTTAAGCGGAATCTAGATGCTATTATGGAACTGAGCAGTTGCGCAATTTGTGCTGGGTACTCTGGGGCCCACGGTCTTATAAGAAGCATCGTTTGCCACCGAAAAAAGTACGGCCAAAAAAGCCAGGTACGACTCCTTGAGCCTATCGCTCTGTCAGCACTATTTTTCTATAATCATGACGCGCGGCGGGCCGGATTCAAAGATGATTCCTCAAGTTAGTCTACCTGAAAAGACTACCCTGCAGGACGATGTGCTTGGGTCACCTTCAAGCGATGTCGACCATGGTATCATCAAAGACTGGGATGATGAGTCTCGGATTCGACTTAAGTAAGTGCAACAAGCCATCTCCAAAAAAATAACAGCTTTAATCTTTTTTTTGTTTTTGATTTCAACAGAATTGACTTCATTTTGCTTCCCTGCCTCGCCTTGGCGTTCTTTTCTTTGCAACTTGACCGGGGTAATATCAGCGCTGTATTGACTTCGACCATCACCAAAGACCTGAATATCACAACCAACCAGGTCAATATTGGAACACAGCTGTTGTCTGCGGGAATCGTGCTGTCTGAGATACCGTCCAACATTATCATGCAACGGATAGGACCTCGCGTTTGGCTCTCGGGCCAGCTCTTTGCGTGGGGACTGGTTGCGACCTTTCAGGCCTTTATTCAGTCATACCCAGCTTACCTGGTAACCCGTGTTCTGCTCGGACTGTGTGAAGGTGGTTTTATTCCAGGTGAGTGAGCTTCATTTTTGCTAAGAGTCAAGAGACGTCTGACTGACATACTCGACGTAGGCGCTCTCTACTACTTGTCCACCTGGTACAAGAAAGACGAAACCAGCTTTCGCACTACGCTCTTCTTCTATGGCCAAATGTTTGCCTCGGCTACATCCAGTTTGATTTCCGCCGGTCTTCTTCGACTATCTGGAACGGGAGGCTTGGAAGGATGGCGGTGGATTTTCTTGGGTAAGCCTTTGTTTTGTCCCGCCAAGAAGCTCCTAGCTGACTGGACCTGTTCAAACAGTCGAGGGTCTCATCACCCTTTTTGTTGGGATTGTTTTTACCCTCCTTGTTCCCCCTGCAGCAGGCAATGGTCGTGCTCTAATTTGCATGGGCCGTTGGAGCTATTTTAGCGAGAGAGAGACACAAATCATCCGCAATCGAGTTCTGCTGGACGACCCTCGCAAGGCCCGTGGGCAGATTCAGATCTCACGGTCCGACATCTGGCAGACTGTGTGCCAGCCACGCATTCTGCAACACGCCTTTTTGACATTAGTATCAATGTCCGCGTTCCAAGGATTGACGCAGTATACACCCAGCCTGATCAAGTCCCTGGGATTTGGTGCGGTTCGAGCCAATGCCCTGGCGTCTGTCCCCGTGTACTGTAGTATCGTGTGGCTGACCATCCTGGCGTATATTTCGTACGCTTCGACCCCAATTACAATGAGACAAGAAGAGTACGTACTAACCTTCTATAACAGTGATCGGGTCGGCCACCGTGGGCCGTTTGTCCTTCTGGCCATTACTTGGAACGTGATTTCCTACGCTTGTCTCCGCACGAGTACCTATTCCACATCAGCATGGCACCAGTATGGAGTCATTGCCGTGGCTAATGTGTCCTATTGCAGCATGCAGTAAGTTTGAATACCAATCCTTGATCTGGAACATGTGACTAACTGACGTCGAAGTATCCTCAACGTCGGCTGGCTGTCAGTCTATTGCCGGACGCCTCAGGAACGAAGTGTTGCGATGGCACTTATTGTGATGGCCGCCAACTGCGCTGGTATTTCGGGCTCCCAGATCTTCCGCACATCGGATGCTCCCAAGTATTTGCATGGCCTCACAGCTATATGTGCGCTGGCCGGAGTGTCATGGGTGCTTGCCCTGGTTCTCGGTGGGCAGTACTATATCCGCCGCAAGAAGGCGTTAGTGGCGGATAGCGAGGCAAACCGGGTCAGGAACTAAGACGATGTCAGACCTGTTTTTTTTTATGAGTTACGATTGTGCTTTGGCTTTAACGATGATATACAGACCATTCAGCAATACTATTGAATGGCGTCATTTGCCCTTAACACTTCCACCCATCCAAATTGAGTACAGACTGTATTCGGGAAATCTGGGGAAGCGCATTCGACCCCGCATCCCACATCCGACGGCCATGCCCAAACGGGCAATTGATAAGGCCAGTCGGATCGGAAATGCCCCGATAAGAATGGCACCGTCGCTTCACCTCCTGTCTGTCCTCTAGTCTCTCGAGAGCCTGGCCACCATGAGTACACCTGCCCGAGTCTGCGCTCGCTGCTCGCGCATCGTGAGTGCTTCGCCTCCCAATTGTGACTGAGGTGGTATTAATTCAACAGAAACAACGGTGCGACGGTGGCCTTCCCTGCTCGCGCTGCACACGTAAGGTCTCCCACTCTGAAAGATCTAGGAACGACCTGACCAGACAGGCTTGGGCCATATATGTGCACCGCGTAAAACAGTAGCCGATTCCTCTGACGGGGCCCTGGCGCCACGACGGCCCCGTGCATCGCGGTCCCGCGGCGGGTGTCTCTCCTGCAAGGCAAGGTAAATCCTTTGCCGGTGAACATGGCCCTTGCGTCGGACGCTAAAGTGTTGTCTGCAGGAAAAAGAAATGTGACGAGAACCGCCCACGCTGCAGCGATTGTCGTCGGCTGAATCTGCCCTGCCGCTGGCCGGCGACTTCGGTTGGCCCAGAAAGCCCGGAGACAACCAGCTGGTCTCTCTCTCCCCAGTCCCCCAGCACGGTGATCTCGATCACCGATCCGAACGATCGATCCGACGGTGATCCGCTTGACCTGAGCTCCCTTACCCCCGATGACGACGAGGAGTTTATTGCCACGCTCTTCCCACACCCTTTACCCAAGCATAATGGCCTTTCCCTCTCTCTCGGCCGGTCCCCGCTGTCTGCCAACCCTCATTTGCGTAGTGAAGAGGACCGATCGCTTTTTAATCACTACCTTCAGGTGGTGGCGGGCGCGCTCTCGCGGTCTCACTCCGATCGTAACCCGTTCCTTGTGACTCTCTTACCACTAGCAGCTACATCTAATACAGTGACCAGTGTCATATTAAGTCTGAGTGGATGCCACTGGAAGCGAGTCTATCCCACCATCTGGGGTTGTGCATTGACGCGGCAAGGCCAAGGTACACACATCCGAACCCACAGTGACGGTAAAACTGATTTTGTGATAGCACTGGCCCAAGTCAACAATCTTCTCAGTCGGTCCGACCGCCAGTCCATCTTTGAAGCATGTACAACTGTTCTATTGTTATGCCTGACGGAGCTGTGTGATGGGCAGTCTAAGGCCTGGAAATGGCATTTGAAGGCCGCCGGTGCCATTCTCAAGTCTCCTGCGATGCGGTCACTGGTCTCAACCGATGAGTGGACGTTTTGTATTAGTTTGTTCCACTACCTGGACTCGATGTCCACCATCTCCCGGTGCAAGCCACCGTTGCTGCATGAAGATGATAGTATGACGGACTTGACCAGCTCGCTCCGACGCTCTAGCGTGCCCGAACTGACTGACAGTCAATCCACGGATGCTATCTATGGGATTTCTCCAGCGCTCTTTGACTATCTCGGCATGGTCAACATTCTGGCCAACCGTCGAAGCCGACGCGTGGATGAGCTCTCTGAGATTGGCTTCCGAGCATCCGCGACGCACCTGGAAAGTCGGATTAATGAATGGCGCGCGGAGCATGACCGCATAGACACGGCCGATGGTCGTGAGCCCAATACCGAACGAGCCACGACAGCTTTTGAATGGGCAATCCGCCTGCGTTTACATCAAATCGTCGAGGGCTACGATCCATTCCATGAGTTTGTCGAGGGCGCCATTACTGCTATCTTGGATGCTGTTCGAGAGATACCGTACGCGAGTAAAGTTGAAGGATGTGAGTTGACCCCTTGCCTCTGCGCAAATGATGCTGACCAGTCTATTACATAGGCCTTTTGTTTCCCTTGGTGATAGCAGGAGCGAGCAGCATCAGCGTTGAACGGCGCATGATTGTGAAAGAGCGACTCATGGTTCTGGAAAGCACCTTGGGGTTTTCACACATCCAATATGCCCGTCAATTGTTGGAGACGGTGTGGAAGAGTGGAAGTACTTCAGAGCTCAACTGGGCTGCTGTCCGATATAGTCAATTTCCCGGCGTCGTATTTATCTAGACATGTATGAATGTAGCATATTGATTGCAAGCGATTCTTGATTTCGATACAGTTTCTAATTGCTCGTTCGTACCTCCAACAGATGCTCCCGCATATTATACCCGCAGACATCCTCGATGGTCAGCTTCCCGGGTCGATCGGTTGTGGAGCTCCAGCCAATTCGCTCGCTCAGATCTTCTCGGGCCCGGAAACTCGCCTCCTGTACACGCGTGGCACGCTCTTTGCGCAACGTTTCGTACAGATCTAGCCCCTCTACCACTCCATACTCCTGCCGGAAATTCTTGTGAAAGATGAGACCCAGGGCTCCGGCATCTTCAAAGGCCATGCAAGAGCCCTGCGACTGGTCCGGCATCATGGGATGTGCTGGGACATTGTGTCAGTATGAATCGGATAGGAATTGGGATACTTACCAGCATCCCCGAGTAGGCAGACCTTGCCCTTGACCCAGTACGGATAGGGCTGATGGCGATACACTGGCACATGTTAGTTTCTGTATTCGGTGCGGCAGGAAGTATTACATACAGCGCCACATCTTGATATCGTCGGCATGTAGCATCAAAGTCCTCATGCGCGGGTCAAGATCGGGAAAGGTGTCAGCCAGCTGCTGCGGTGACGCACTGATATCCCATCCGTCTGGGGTATGATGATCAGTTTCGGCTCTCTCTCTCTCGGCCTGCAAAAGCACTCACCGTCGCGCAGGTTGTTGTGCGAGGCCGGATAGAAGCAATAACAGCTGACGACCTCGCCGTTGCTGCATGGCGACATGACGATCTTGTTGATACCAAATCCACCCCAGTACTCGATGGCCTCGTTTGAAACATAGTCCTCCAGGCCCAACTCCCGGAGCTTATCGGCGCCAATGATGCAGCGGTAGCAACAGGATGTCGACATCTCGAAGTCGGGGGTGATTCCAATCAGGGTACGTGTCACAGACTGCCTCGTTAGCGATGATTCCAATACTGATCAAAGCACTCTTACCCGGATTCCATCTGCAGCCACGATGATGTTGGCCGATGCTTCGTCGCCGTTTTCGAACTGAATCCGACCCTCGTCGGCGTCCACGCCAATCGCTTTGTGGTTGACTTTCAAGACGCACTGAGGACCCTCCCCGGCTGCCTCAAAAGCCGACTTAAGCAGCTCATTGTGGATGTCAATTCGATGGAAA
The DNA here is from genome assembly GCF_028828495.1 of Penicillium riverlandense. Classification (NCBI taxonomy): domain Eukaryota; kingdom Fungi; phylum Ascomycota; class Eurotiomycetes; order Eurotiales; family Aspergillaceae; genus Penicillium; species Penicillium riverlandense. The sequence goes on from NW_026643199.1 coordinate 3,181,156, forward strand.
TTGTTATAGTCCTAAACCACGGTCAGCGCCTGTAGTTTCCCGGCTATTCGGGCCCCCGCATACTGTTCCAAACTTGGCTTTGTAGTCGCCCAGCGGATATGTGTTTTGCACCGTGCCACTGGACCAGTCATGCATGATCAGTTGCTTGAGAATGACCTGCCGAGCTGGTTAAAATTTGGGATACCACCAATCTATCTGATCGCACGCACCGGTTTCGCAGCCTTCACATCGACCCCCCATTCCTCCAGAAAACGTGATCCATTGGAGGCTGCACTGAGAGACGCGCCGACTTCATTGGCAAAGTCGTATCGCTCATAGACGGTGACGGCATGACCTTGACGGCGCAGTGCCACGGCCGCTGCGAGACCACCCAGACCGGCGCCGATGACGGCGACCTGGAGGGGCGAGTCTGTACGAGATGGCATGTTGAAGAACTGCAGGTGTGAGCACAGTCCCGGCCGGACCACCCTCTGCGCGATGAATATATACTCATTGTCGATGAAGCTCGCCGTCGGAGTCCTTCCGGCAGACTATCGGCACTGGCGGCGATAAGCGACGGGCGGTCCAGGTTTATCTATGCGACGGTCGCGTTGTGGGCCCGTCGACACTGACGATCCCTGCCGAATCCTGGAGTAACACATTATCTGGGGAAAAGGCACGACGGTATCTCTCACCCCTGGGTTCAGCCACCCCAAGGCACCATAAAGTCTACCAGGCCGTCGAACATGACTCCGGGATGGTTCTTCATTTCCCTGCCTCACAATGGAGAAAGAACAGGAGATCGCGAAGCACCCTTCGCCCGAGGATCGCGCCTTGGGCTATCTGACCATGGAAGACAAGCAGCTCGTCCGCAAGATTGACTGGCAGCTGCTACCCATCATGTTCCTCACGTATTTCTTGCAGATGATTGACAAGATCTCCATCAATTACGCGAACGTGATGGGTATCCAAGATGACCTGGGGATGAGCGGCAATGATTTCTCCTGGCTTGCAACGGCATTCTTCATTGCCTATGCGGTCGCCGAACTTCCTCAGGGGGTGCTTTTGCAGCGGTTCCCGATCACCAAAGTGCTCGGTGCCAATGTCTTCTGCTGGGGCATTATTCTCTGTTGTTCTTCCGCTGCCAGCAAGTTTCGAGGAATGCTGGCCCTGCGGATCTTGCTGGGGCTGATGGAATCCGTGATAGGTGAGACGACAACCCCATGTTTCAAGCGTGTGCTAATGGGGTACCTTGTTGTAGCCCCCTCGTTGACAATATACACAAGCATGTGGTATACCCGCGCCGAGTCAACCCCTCGGTATGGCTTTTGGTACTGCGGACTGGGAGTCGGCCAGATAGTCGGCGGGCTCATCTCTTTTGCCGCGCAACATGCTCCTCCCAATCAGTATTTCGGGGGCTGGCGGATCATGTTTGTGGTCATTGGTGCCGTCAATGTGCTGGTTGCGCTTCTGGTCCTGTTCCTCCTCCCCGAGAGTCCAGCCAAGGCCAAGTTTCTTACCGTGGCCGAAAAGGAACGCTTAGCCGAGCGATTGCGTCAGGACCAAGCTGGAGTCGGACTCAAAGTCTTTCGCTGGCGATCTGTGCTGGAGGCATTTGGAGATCTTCAGACCTGGTTGTTGGTGCTGCTCACCATCCTAATCACCATCCCCAGTGGTGTGATCACCACCTTTTCCGCCATCCTCATTCTGGGATTTGGATATGACTCAAAGGAGAGTGCCCTGCTCAACATGCCGTCGGGAGTGGTGAGCATTGCGTCCACGATGATCTCTACCATCGCGATCGCCAAAGGTTTTTCGCGATGGCTGGCGATCGACTTGCTCTTGCTTCCAACGCTGCTGGGATCATGCCTGATGTCATTTCTTCCCACCTCCAACAAGGGAGGCTGCCTGGCAGGTATCTACCTGGTGAATACGGTATGTCTCCATTCTTCCTCGCTGAGACCGGATGAGTCTAACGTATCAGACCGTCGCCCCGCTAGCGTTAATCTACGCTTGGACTGGCGCGAATTTCAAGGGATATACCATGAAGGTGAGTCCACCATTCTATAGTCACTGACTGGGCCTTGTTTTCTAACTATCGCAGGTTTCTGGCGCTGCAATTATATCTACTGCCTTTAGCGTTGCCAACATCATCGGCCCACAAACCTTCCAGGCCCGGGACGCGCCTCAGTATATTCCTGCCAAAATAACGCTGGTTGCAGTCAATGCCGCGGCCATCGTCGTGTCCACCATTCTACGAATCATGTATGGTCGGCGTAACTCCGTCGCCGACCGTCTGGGGGCACCAGCACGGAGCAGATTGGAGGCACGGATGGCTGGGAAGCAGACCGTGCAAGACGTGCATGACGATGAAAGCTTCCGCTATGTCTATTGAGTGGATCGTGAGCAGTATATGGGTTCTCCGGCTCTATGTGTAGTTTAGCAACGTGGAACGAGGAATTTGGCAATGTCAAATCAGCTGTCTAAAGAAGACTAAGAATGAGCAATAGTTATAAATATGCAATCAGAATTCACTTTCTGGAGATCCTTGAGCACATCCATACGGTTGGACTGACGGGTCAGGTGCCTCTCAGTAATAATCTTCAAGGGTTGAATTGTAAGAGGTAACGTCGGCTAGTGATGGGCAGGTTGACATGCGGGAATCTCTTATCAACAATAAACGTCGAATCTACTTCACACTCACTTCTATGCTTAGAAATCGGAATGAATAGATTCTACCCTTAGTTACCTTTAGGACCACCGGAGAGTCCCCACATACATTTTCCGAGTTGGGGCTTATCGGGAAGCGCCCGATCTATCCGACGGTGCGGATGGGAAGCCCCCAAGTATAAGAATCTGGATGAGTCTAGTGGCAGAGGTCATAATTCTATCCACCATGTCTCCGATTGATCCCGGCTCTCTCGTCCTAGTGACTGGCGGAAATGGCTTTATCGCGGCCCATTGTCTTGCCACTCTTCTGCGTTCCCAATACCGCGTCCGTGCAACAGTGCGCTCCACAGACAAGGCGAAGGAAACTCGCAAAGCATTGAGCGCGGCCGACGTGGAGAATTTATCAAATTTAGAGCTTGTGGTCGTACCAGACCCGACTGATCTTCAGTCCTTTTCCAACGCGGTGCGCGATTGTCAGGCCATCCTCCACCTGGCGTCGGCGTTTACCTACGATGCACGCCCAGGGGAGTTTGAAGAAAAGCTGATGGCGCCTGCGCTGAAAGGGACGCAAACCGTCTGCGAAGCTGCGAAACAACACTCTACTGTTCGACGGCTGGTCATCATGTCCAGCTTCGCTAGTGTCTACGATGCCAGTTTGGGTTTGCAGCCTGGACGTGTCTACACTGAGAAGGATTGGTCTCCACTGTCGTATGAAGATGGGGTGAATGCACCAGCTGTGGTAGGGGGGTTCCTTCTTTTATATCTAACATACCGCTAACTTTGGGTAGCCTATCGCATACCGCGCCTCGAAAGTTGTCGCTGAACGCGCCGCCTGGGATCATGTTCGAGAGCATCCGGTCCAATATCAACTAGTGACACTCTGTCCCGGGATGGTTTTTGGTCGCATGATCCATCCCATAGAGTCACTGTCCCAGTTGAATGCAAGCAATCAAATCGTGTGGCAGGTACTGAGTGCAGGCAAGGACGGGGAGTTGCCGCCAACGAAAGCGCCAGGTATATTCTCTCACTCCATCCTCGATCCCTATGCTAATGAGCTACATTCAGTGTGGGTTGATGTTGAGGATCTAGCGGAGACATGTTTGAAGGCGCTGACCTTCTCTGCGAGCGGACACGAGCGATTCTTGGTGACCCAGGCATCTTACGACACTCAGGAAATCGGGGATATTATTCGTGAGCGACTTCCACAGAGTCAACAAAGGATTCCGGTGGGAAATCCGGGTAAGCGAATTGCGGACACGCATTATTCTTGTGATTCAGCCAAGGCGCAGATCATACTGGGTGCTCAGTTACGGCCATTAGAGGCGTCTATCGTTCCCTTGGCACATCAGCTATACGCTCTGGAAGGTCGCTGATAGTAGTAGGTAGTATATTTGTGCGGGAACCATGCATTGAGTATTCCAGTAGACTTCGAGAGCGATTTGTTTGTAGAAAGTTTACCGGTGAACCTATTCTGTCTTGCATTCCATCTAGCTCTACGTCATGCCTATATTGTATGCACCTCTAACGGTGAAGAGTAGCCTTAATATGTTCCGCCGTCAAGTCAATAAATTGCTTCGCCTGCCACAGATCTGGGAGGGGTATCAGCCAGTGCTTTGAGAGGAGATGGGCCGCAACTCACCTTTGTCCATATGCATAAATGGGTGTGGGACACCGGCGAACCGCTTCTGGATCACTTCATTGCCTCCTTCGATCAGTTTTTGCGCGTATGCTTCGCCCTCGTCCCGCAACGGGTCACAGCTTGCGGTGTAAAGGACCGTTTTGGGCAGCCGAGTGAAGTCAGGGGCCTGCAAAATGTTTGCAAACCACTTCACCGCGGCCAGCTGGGCCGCCCGATCAGGGCCGTCCGCAGCGATGCTCTGCCATTTCAGGTTGTCAAACCATTTCAGGCGTCCCCAGTTGAGCGTTGGCGCATGCTCCATCTGCTGCATTGACGGCCACGGTGCCTCCGCCGCAGAGTTGTATTTGGAGATGTCGTCAATCACCGGGGTCCCCACAGCAACGAGTTGCAGGGGCAGATTGGCATCGCGGGCGAGATGTGCACACACCAAAGCAATGTTTGCGCCTGCTGAGACACCTCCCAGCGAGATGCGGCCGGGATTGATATTGAATTTTTGGCCGTTCGAATGGATATACTGCAGCGCTGCGAAGGAGTCCTGAATGCCGATCGGAAACGCGTGTTCGGGCACCAGTCGGTATTCCACATCAATCACGCAAACATTGGCCTTGACGCAGAGATGCTTGCAGATATGTGCTTCTGTCTCGAGATCACCGAGGCCCCATCCTGTTCGGCTATATGATTAGCCAGTTCTTCTTTGCCATATTTTTCGTGTCCTCCTACCTCCGCCATGGAAATCCACATGCACCGGCCACGGACCAGGCTCTGCGGGCTCGTACACTCGCACGGGGATCAAATCGCCATTGTGACCCGGAACCTGAGTATCGTAGATGCGTGCGCAGTCGGGCGCTGGCCCGGTCCCGTACGAGTAGAGGACCGAATATTTGCTGCGGAGGACAGATAGATCGATGGGGCCCGCCGGGGTGTTTGCGACGTGGTCATTGTAGAGCTGGATGAACACCTGGTCCAGGTGAGGCAGCACGGCTGGGTGAATCGGGTTGAGTGCTTCGTGTGACATGTTGGAAACGTTGCAGGGATGGACTGGGAGAGACGAGGACATTACTCCTTAACTTACCAGGTTCTCTTTATATGACTAACCCCAGCCTGACATAGATATATGTGCAGGTACTCCACGCCGTCGGATTGGCGACGCGATTCACAGCCGACGGACCCCGTGAAACCGATAAGCCTTATCTATGCGACGGGCCCCGGATCCGCGGGGTGTTTGGCGCGTCTGCCGAGACACAAAAAGGTGCGGGATGGCAAGAAATCATAATGCCCAGGATCCCCAAATCTAAAGAGAAACACTATGGATCCTGTTCTGATCGTGGGCGCTGGTATCGTCGGCCTAACTTTGGGCCAGGCGTTGAAGCAAAAGAACATCCCCTTCGAGATCTACGAGCGCGATGCGAACCCCGATGCCCGGGGCCAGGGCTGGGCCATTACGCTGCACTGGGCCCTGGAATACATGCTGAAGATGCTACCGGATGACACCCTGACGCGCATTCGGGACGTCCAGGTCGATCCGGATGTCGCGCGCAGTGACAGCGGGAATTTCCTTTTCATCAACCTCCAGACCGGTGAGCCGAAGTTCAAGATCCCTCCCAACGTCCGGTGGCGCGTCAACCGAGAGAAGATGCGCCGCGCGTTACTCCATGGGATCGAGGATCGCGTTCATTGGGGACGTCGCGTGGTGGACCTGGAACTGGTGCAGAAAGACCAAGTACACCTGGTGCTTGCAGACCAAACGACGGTGACGGGCCGGATGGTTGTCGGCGTCGAAGGCAGTCGGTCACTGGTTCGGCAGGTGCTGCGACCAGACGCGTTCAGCAATACACCTCTTGAGATCAACTTCACCGGCGTCGCAGTGGATCTGACCCCTGACGAGATTCAACCGTTGCGCGCCATGGATCCACTCCTCTTTCAAGGCTGCCATCCTCCCACGGGGGCCTTCTTCTGGTTTTCTATGCTGGAAACACCGCAGGTCAATGGCACAGTGGGATCCGACGCCGAACGATATCGAGCTCAGATCTGCATGTCCTGGCCAGTGCGAGGACCAGAGGATGAGGTTGCTGCCACTGATGAGGGTCGTCTAGCCAACATGAAGCGCCGGGCACAGGGATTCGTGCCTTTTCTGCAGCAAGCAGTGGACCGCATCCCAGCTGGCACCCCTGTCACCGAGATCAAACTGGCCGATTGGGAGTGTTTGCCGTGGGATAATCAAACCGGCCGCGTAACACTGGCGGGGGACGCCGCGCATGCGATGACAATGTGTAAGATCGAGCCCATCATTGTCGAGGGGACAGGTAGTGACTGACGACCCCAGACCGCGGAGAAGCAGCAAATCACGGCCTTCTCGATGCATACCGACTATCGGAAGCCATTGACAAAGTGTACACCGGCTCAGCCACGGCAGCCGCGGCGATCGACCAATACGAAGCAGAGATGAGAGAGCGGACGAGCCGGGCAGTGCGATTAAGTCGCCAGGCTTGTCGGGATGCCCATGACTGGGAGAGACTAGATGAAACGTCGGCTATTTTGACGAAGAGGGCTGTCGTGGGATCTGATACAAAACAATAAACCGACGTCACGAATCATAGTACGCCGTTCTCCATATGTATGCACTTTGTCGATCAGGTCGATCCGGGCGTGCCCGAATTGGTGCGATGATATCTCATTCTACTGTCAATTGTAGTCTGGGCTCTATAGATGTCTGGGGCTTCATCTGGTGTAATACGAAATCCAGAGGTCCTATGACAAAAGATAAATCATCCCAATTTCATTATTAACGCCAATTCATGACTCTGCAAGAGTACTAATACATCACACAAAATCCACGGTTGAAGTAGTTTGCATAGTCGGCATTCCTTCGTTTCATCCTTTCGTTCCAAGGTTACAGTTTCCCTGTCTCTTCGGTCTCTAGTTATATCGGCGATGGGACTCAATGGCAGCCTGGAATGATCGGATTGTATCCAGGGGGCGTTCCAGACGATTCCGGGTCGGGTTCGAAAGGTCCGGGTCGGCTATCTCTTGTCAGCATCGGGGCCCTTGCTCATGTCCTCAGGCCCGACTTACAGATAACCCGGCCATCGCGGTCTTTGTGCTGCATGCTCCGCAGCGATACAGTATCTCGAGTCGCTGGTTGGGTGTTCACCGCAACTGTGCCAGTTAGTTAGTCTTGCGTGGCCGCCAATAGCCCGGGAGTTATCCGCAACGTACTTGGCTGAGCCTCATAGAGTGCTAGGTTGGGGTCATTCTTGGTGTGCAGAGCCGTCTTTTGGCTGTCTTGCGAGTTTATAGAGCCGGTGCGCTCACTTGACGAACGTGGAAGAGACATGGTGTGAGATAGCGTGGGTAGCAGGTTTGGGTCTAACAAGGGGTAGGGCTTGGGAAGGGAATGCTTATATATGTATCAATGTAGTCAGTCACCACTAAGAATAGAATTTGTTCCAGCACGTAAGCCGTGGCGACATTGACGGGTCAGACTGGCTGGCGATTGGGCCAGTGCCTGTGATGCCAGATGACGTGACAGGCGTGAACGCGCGGTTCCTAGTGGTCGGCCAAGCTTCGCCTAGTGACTAGCAGAATGCTTAGCCCATGGTTGGCCAATCAGCCCTGCGAGGGACACGCAAGCACTCGGTGGCTGATGGCCGCTTTAGGATTCAGGTACCCGGGGCGATCCGTGGGTGGGCATTCCATTGCAGGAACCGTTGTCCTAGTCAAGAATAATGGTGTCATCAGAATGTGACAGGAACATTCTTGTTCCCCCCCCCCCGGTCCAGTGATCCAGACTCGCCGACCGACAGAAAATCTGGGAATGTGTCTTTTTTAGGGCTATGGCGCGAAAATCCGATCTCTGTTCAGAAGATGTCTCTACCACTCCACCGGGCAAGGTTTGACACTAGCGGGATCCCCCTGACTTCGGAGCGAGGCTGAGACAACCAGGCAGCTAGATTTCTGCCTCCCAGCCTTTGCTCGGGAAATTGTACAGTACAATAATACCAGTGGTGGGGAAAGTACTAATAATGCATAACAGGTGGATCTCTTGAGTCCCAAAAGAACTGCGAGGATTACCTCAAGGTAATGTCACTGCCGCCTTGGTCCGGCATGGATGAGGCTAACGTCGCATCCGCAACCAGTCAACCCCCACCCTTCCCCGACATTCCGGGAATCGAATCTTCGCCTCAATTCTTCCCACATTCCAGAGGATTGGGCTGGGGGTGGGACCAACCCAGGTTTCCATGTGCGCCATGTGGAACACACCTCTCACTGCCGGACAGAGATACTGTTGCATCAGCCCAGTAACCTATGACCTTGTTCGGGTGTCACATCCGAGACGCTTCCATTGTATCCGGATGTATACAACGGGGTGGGACTGACCTTTTTGGGGGTCCCGACGATTGGACGGGTTCGATGATGAGGTCGTCAAGGGCTGACATCCCCGGAGATGTAAGGAGGCTGAGCTCGACTCACAGGGGCGCGTTCTCAGGCAGTATCATTCCCATTGACATGGAGACCCGATCGAACCATGTCTCAGCCTTGTTCTGGTGTCCCTGGGGCCGTGCCGGCTGCAGGCTACGGCGTTCTCGAGCCAGGAGTATCATCGCAGTCTGATTCTGAAACATGTCCCAGGGGTCATCGCCTTCTAAACGTGCCGGCTTGGCTGTTCCTCGGGAAGGATTGGGCTCGAGTACTACTAGCAATTGCTGGAGCAGAGCGCGAGCCACTTCGATCCCTTCGCAGGAGAGCCGGATCAACACCTTCGCGACAGGGACAGGAACACGGCAGACGAACTCCGGCCGGTAGGTTCACACGCGGATAGCTGCGTTTCTAGATCGCCTAGTGCTGTTCGGCAGCCCGCGATGCGACGGATCAGCTACTGTCGCGTGGCACCATCCGTGGTATGAGAACTGACCAGAGCTCTGGCATTGGCGAGAAATCCCGGGCCACGAGCAATTTCACTGAAGGCGCGGTCAATTAGCTCACCTAGATGACTCGCTCCGCCCCGCTGCTGGTCCGCTTTGATGGTGTCCCGGAGTATTGACCTCCATTTTCTTCATCTCCCAGAAAACATCCTTCGCCGCGACTGAGCGCTTCAAACACCAGAAAGCTCCGGATGGAGACTAATAGTGTCCGACCCATCCCACGGGATATGTGCCTGGGGACCCCGGATGCGGAAGAGATGGGAGATGCCTTGAGAATGCAGTAGCCACGGTTGCCGGCCAGTGCCACTCACCAACTCATACACTCCGAGGAGGCAGGCCGCCATCAGGGTCTCGTCCGTCAAAGCCGAAGAGGGATTGCTGAGCTGCCGTGCGAGCTGCTGCAACGCCCGGCCATACATCTCACGACTGGCGGTCAGCTGCCTCTGATCCCCCTGCTGTCGGCCGATTTGTAACGACCCTATGCTGTGCAAAGCCCAATCCACCGACTGGCCCGACCTACCAGTGGAGGTCCGAGCTACATCGAACCAGTTCACGTCGACCCGAGTTTGATATCCATAAAATTGATTGTAGAAGCTGGTATGAACAAAGGTACAGAACCCCTCTCGATACTGCTGGTCGACGGCTCCCGCAACCAAGCCCGGTGCCGTTTTTTCGTCTATCGGCGAGCCCAGGGCCTGTCTCTGTCCCTGGCGGAGGGAAACCACGGCACGCTCGCTGGAGTTCCGAAACTGGGGTGATGGGTCTGAAAACCGGTGGTAGTAACACTTTCGCTCTCGCGCATACCTCGGGCACGGGATGTCTCTCCGTTGGCAGGCATGACACGCCGGGCGCCTTTCATCGCACTGTAATTGACAGTGAGTCTCTTTGCTTCGAGTGCCGCCAAGATTCGTCTTCACTCACCTTGATGCGTCGCTGGAGACAGGCTGCGCAGCCTTTGCTATGCGGTATGCCCACCATTCGATCACCGACAGACAATCACTGACACGGGCGTGAACCAGATGAGCCCTAGTGTCCAGACCCGTGTTGCGAATACCAGGGGCTCGCGTGTATGCGGGGGAGTCGGTCGCGAGGATTTCCTGGCCCCATGACTATGTACTTTTGGATTCTGCTGGTCTTTCCTGATTCTTGTTTTTTTACTATGATGTATATACACACTCTAGTAGCTTCGGGGCAGCTCGAGTACTTTCTCGCTCACGTAGTTCAAAATCATTTCCCGGCTCACCGGCGCGATCCGGGGCACTAGACACTCGCGCAGGTATCGCTCCACATCGTACTCCATCGCGTAGCCCATCCCGCCATGAGCCAGGACCGCACGCTCACACGCCGTGAACGCAGCTTCGGCCGCCAGGTACTTGGCGCTGTTGCACGCCACCCCGATGGAGTGGAAGGGGATGGAACCGTCGTTGGTATCGTAGAGACGCGCCGCGTGGTAGGTGGCCAGCTTCGCTGCCTCCAGCTTCATGTAGGCATCCGCCAGCGGGTGTGCCACGCCCTGGTTCTGCCCGATCGGCCGCCCAAAGACCACGCGCTCCTTAGCATACTGCGAGGCCTTCTCTAGGGCCGCATAGCCTAGACCGAGCGCTTCACCGGCCAGCAGACAGCGCTCGGCGTTCATGCCGTGCAGGATGATCTTGAAACCCTGGTTCTCTTGGCCAATCAAGGAGTCGGCCGGAATGTCATAGTGATCAAAGAAGACTTCGTTCGCGTCCACGGCGCGTCCGCCCATCTTCTTTATCTTGCGCAGGTCCAGTCCCCGGTGGTCGCGGTTGATGTCGATACAGAACAACGACAAACCCTCGGTCGGCTTCTGCACTTCGTCTAGCGGCGTGGTCCGGGCCAGCAGGATCATTTTCGATGCGACTTGCGCACAGGTAATCCAGATCTTCTGACCCGAGACCGAGTACCCATCCGCGGTCTTCGTGGCGAGGGTCTTCAAGCGCAGGGTGTCGAGCCCCGTGTTGGGCTCGGTCACCCCAAAGCACGTTCGCCAGGTGCCATTGATGATGTTGGGGATCGTGGTCTCGAGCTGCTCCTGCGTGCCAAACTTGGCCAGCGGCTGCGTCGCGTAGACATTGGCATGGATGGCTTGTGCGCCGGCCATGCCGGCTCCCGACTGGGTAATTGTCTGCATCATCATGGTGGCCTCGGAGATCCCTGTGGTGTTGAATTAGCAATCGGCTTGTCGGCGGCAGCCACCCCATGATAGACGTACCCAGTCCAGCACCTCCTAGCGACTCGGGCAGCGCAATACCGAGCCAGCCATCTTTGGCCAAGGCGGCATGAAACTCCTTGGGGTCTTTCTCCTGTTGGTCGCGCTCTTGCCAGTAGGTATTGGGGAATTTGGAGCAAATATTCGAGATGGCTTCTCGCACTGTCAGCTGTTCATCACTGAAGCCGGTCATCTCCATCAGCTCGCGTTGCGCCGAGGTGGAGAATGCCGCGCGCACAGTCGGAACGCGAGCAATGGGTGTCCAGCATGGAGATTGTCGGGATGATAAGGTGGCCCGATGCGACCAGAGGAATCGCTGCCATTGCGTCCGAGACATGATTGCAAATGATGTTTCTTTGCCCGGGTGGTTCGGCGTAGCTCGTCTGGGCCGGAGCTTTATACGTACTGGGGGCCGTTGCGATCTCATATAGCCGACTGGGATGATAATTGCCGACTGCGGGGTCCACGAAAGACCGAGTTGGTCGCGAAAAGCAGCGGTGGTCTCTGTAGTATCCTCTTTGTAGCGTCCTCATATTATTTCAAAAACATGCGGTTGCTTCATTCTCAGTCCACTCTTCGTCCGTTGAGTAGGCCGAGTTGCTGTCCTGCCTCGGTCGGGCGACTGTACTCCAGTACCACTTCTCATGGTTCCCGGCGTGCTCCTCTGGCTGGAGTGACGGTAGTTAGTCTCGAACAAGCCATCGCAGCACCATTTTGCACCCGGCAGCTGGCCGATCTCGGGGCGCGCGTCATCAAGGTCGAGCGGCCGGGCGTGGGAGACTTTGCGCGCCAGTATGACTCTCGCGTCAAGGGCCTGGCATCCCATTTTATGTGGACCAACCGGTCCAAGGAGAGCTTGGCGCTGGATCTCAAGGAGGAAAAGGATCATGCCGTCCTGATGAAATTGCTGGACCACGCGGATGTGCTAGTCCAGAACCTGGCTCCCGGGGCCAGCGCGCGGTTGGGGCTCTCGCACGAGGCATTGCAGGCGAAACACCCATCTTTGATCGTCTGTGATATCTCGGGGTACGGACAAGACGGTCCATATCGGGACAAGAAAGCGTATGATCTTCTCATTCAGAGTGAAGCCGGCCTGCTGTCCGTCACCGGCACCGGCACCGAACCAGCCAAGGTGGGCATTTCCATCGCAGATATTGCGGCCGGCATGTATGCCTACAGCAACATTCTGTCCGCGCTGCTGCAGCGTAGCAAAGACGGCCTCGGCTGCCGAATTGACATCTCGATGCTGGAGAGCATGGTCGAATGGATGGGGTTCCCGATGTACTACGCCTTTGACAACGCGCCGGCGCCGGTGCCGGCCGGGGCCTCGCATGCTTCGATCTATCCATATGGTCCATTCGAAACCGGTGACGGCCAGTCGGTGATGCTAGGCATTCAGAACGAAAGGGAGTGGGCCAACTTTTGTCATACCGTCCTAACACAACCGCAGTTGGCGGCGGATCCCCGGTTCTCGACCAACGCTCTCCGAACCGAAAACCGTCAGGCGCTCAAAACGATCATCACTGCCGAGTTCGCCCAGTTGACGGCCGAGGAGACCATCGCCCGACTCGACGCCGCGATGATTGCCAATGCCAATGTCAATGACATGCGAGGTGTGTGGGAACATGCTCAACTGCGCGCTCGGGATCGCTGGACGGACGTGGACACGCCTGCCGGCCGCATCCCCGCCCTTCTCCCGCCGGGGTCCACGAAGAACGCAGCACAGGGCGGATATGGGGCCCGCATGGATTCGGTGCCCCGGGTTGGGGAACATAATGAAGCCATTCTCGCCGAGCTGGGCCTGTCATGACAACCAGTGCATGGTGAGGGAGGGCGAAATGTATTGTGATGGCATGTAGAGACAGATATATAAATTTCTAGGTCGTTGCCCGGGGGGTCTGCTGCACCCAAATCTCGGCGCTGCCAAAGAAGTACCAAACGTTATTGCAAGCCCCGGGCTCCTTCTGGCATCTAACGTTCAGTTGTACAACCTGAATTCCTCCGTATAGATCCACCTCTCCGTAACCCACGTGACCGTATACTTGGTTTCTCCTTGTCCTTCGTTTTCCTTCTTCTCGTCAATAGTCAATCGCATCATACCCCTGCGCCGGTTGACCTACTTACTTCGATCGACTATTACATATTACATATTAACCTTTAGCTGAGATTATTATGCGTGGCAGGATATATTCCCTCGGATTACATAACACCCTCGGCTTCTCCCGCAAGTCGGCTATATGATCCCACCTCTCCTACGACGACGCGCACGAGAATCATCATAATAATAAGAAACGATCGCCCTCAGATGCCGACTTGACCTGCCTGTGAGGGTGCATTATAACAGGCTACATACTCCCTTTCTCCTTTCTAGACTGGCGAGACTGGCGCACGAGATGGCGACCGCCGAGGATCGACCACGAACCAGGGCGAAGAAGGCATGCTTGGCCTGCAATGCGCGCCGCGTGCGATGCAACGTGCTCGAGGCGCAGCCGTGCCGTAACTGTGTGGCGTGGAATCTCTCCTGTGAGCTGGGAATCTCACGACGCGGAAAGTAAGCATCGCTGGACTCTAAATCGGTAATCGATGGCCAACCGCCACTCGGCAGGTATCCCCGTCGCAAGACTGGTCGCTCGTCTCGGACACTAGGCGACCACAATGAACGTGTGGCCGCCTTCTCCACGACTGCGCGGACAGTGCCGAGGACAGAAGATCTCCGGTCCGGACAGCCGGGCCCACCACTCCAGCACTATGCCCCTGCATCTCGGCCGGCGACGGCGGGCGAGGATACGATCCACAAAACGGTCTTCCTGGGCGAGTCCAGCCCTCTCACATGCGTCGTGGACGAAGGACGCCGGTCTCCAGACAAAGGCTACGGGGGCAGAATCCAAACGGGACGGTTGCACTACTCCATCTCCGAGATTCGCGCCGGAGAACCTAGTCAGGACCCCCTCGGGGACCGTCGCAGGATCCTTCATGACCGTTTGACCCGGGAAGGTGCCTTGGTCTTTCCCTCCGCAGACATTTGTGACACTCTCCTTCACGCCTATTTTGAATGGTTCCATCCGTGTTTTCCAGTGCTGGATCGCCGAGGCGCGCAAAATGGCTATCGGGAGAGCACGATCTCGCCGTTGCTGGTGCAGGCCATGCTGTTCATTGGTATCAGTTTGTGTTCGGATTCCGTGTTGCACACCACGGGATTCCACGATCGCTATCAGGCAAAAGGCGCTTTTTACCAGCGTGCGAAAGAAATTTACGATTCCGGATGGGAGAATGACACCGTCGTTAAACTTCAATCGTTGTTCCTCCTGAGCTTTTGGCGCGGAGGCCCCAATGAGGAGCGAGATGTTCGATTTTGGCTGGGAGCGGCCATCGCGCTGGCCCAGAAGAAAGGCATGCATGTGATGTGAGCCAACGGACCCTTTTTGTTCCCTAGGAGTGTGACTGATTTGAGCCACAGGTCCAAGCTGTCATTTCTCAGCACTAGTGAGCAGAGAATATGGAAAAGGATCTGGTGGGCTTTATATGTAACACACTCGGTTCCTCCATGACCCATCCGCCCCTCTAAATAGATCCTTTGCAGGTCCGTGATCAACAGACTTCAGCCGCTTTGGGCCTACCTTCTCGGATTCGCGACGAGGACTGCGAGATCACAGAGCTCCAGCCTTCCGATTTTGAGGACACTGGTCCATCCTCTGAGATATTCCGAAAACCACCTGCGGTTTATGTCTCCTACGTGATCAGGATGGCTCAACTTGCTAGATTATGTATGGAGCCCTGTGCCATTTTTAGTCTACTCATTAGGATTATCTGACTGACGCCGGGGGTTCTCTTGTCAGTACGGGAGGTGGTCTCTAGCCAATACCTACCTGGCCAGTCAGAATTGGAGAGCCCGGCTCGTCCGGGCCTTCACCAACGCCTGGTAGAGTGGGAGTCTAACTTGCCGGAAGAAATGCGGTTTCAAGCACCCATGAGCCGCGAGTCCATGTTTCTCCTCGGCATGCTCCATATGACATACAAGTGAGTAGAGGACGTCGTACAAATGTCTGGCAGAGCTGACCTCATGTCAGTAATCTGTATATTCTACTTTATCGACCCCTATTTATTCAGCCTCCACGGGAGCACACACAGCTAGATGGAGGCATTGCATTGGATGCAGCAGCCCGAAGCACCCGGATTCTCGAGGACATGCTTTCGGAAGGGCTCGTCCAACACGGTTCACTTCATCTGTAAGTTCTATGCGCGTGCCGATTCCCAGTCTGCATAGTGCTAATATGGAAGCAGAATTACACACACTTTTTCTGCCCTCTGCATTCACACCATCCACTTTGAACGAACCACTGGCACAGCTCGGAAGCTCGCCGAACATCGAGCAAAGTTGTGCCTTCTGGGACTCAAAGAACTACAGAAGTCTTGGGACTTGGAAAACTGGGTCCTTGACTTGTTTTTCCGCTGTCTTGATGATCGAACTGCCCAAGATCTTCGCTTGGCCGATGTCGCGGTAGGTCCTTCGATGTTGTCTCGGCACTCCGTCAGAGCCAGTCAACGTCCTGATATCATCCCACAACCGATATCATGCAATGGAACAGAAAGCGTCCCAACTCATGAGCATGCCATTGTTCCAGTCACAAATACAGGCCACGAACCAAACACTGCTGAAGATACCGTTAACATGGACTGGTACGATTTGTTCAACGTGGGAGATGACTTCATGGGGATCGCTGGGTCCTTGTCCAACCCAGACTATCTCAACCCCCAGAATTTGGAGTTTCTCTACCGGTTCTTATAGTCAATTGTCTGATTTGGCTTCGGAGAGGATCGAATTCGCACTCAGAGTTTGCAACGCCGACAGGTCGTTTGGACATCACCTCTTGGAATATGAGGAATAATTACGCTACTTTCGGTTCTTATGGCGAGTGTTCAAGTCCAAGTCTGTGAGCTTATGTACACGCGGCTTCTCTTCATAATTGGCTTGGTGTATACCATTTCGGGTGGAATGCAGGGATGAGTCTCTCAAGATCAAAACACTTCTCGACTGGAATGTTGCGCCCGGATAATATGGGGCTCATTGCGCTATGGCTGTGGAATGATTGCCGAGAAATTGCCTCGCGTTGTCGCGACGCTATATAGCCAACGTGCCACCCCTTGCTCTCCGATTCTGATATCACGTCGTCTCAAGATGCTTCCCAACATGTCCTGGCTGGGCGCCCTTGCCGTTTTGCCCCAGGCTTTTGCATACTGGCCGCACTTGTACTTCTCCTCGGCGGCAAGTCCCTCTAGCAACGTTGAGCCCGACGTGAATGTCGAGACGCTCTACCAGTTCCCTCAGAATGGCTCTTGGGTGTCCAATCTCGCCTTTCGTCCAGACGGAAGCCTTCTCTTCACTCGGCTAGACGTGCCTGAAGTTTGGTTGGTCAACACCACCAGTGGTGACGCGTCTGTCGCTCACTCCTTCTCCAATGTGACAAGCTGCTTTGGGATCAGCGAGATTGAGGATGATGTGTTCGCCGTGGTTATTGGAAACTTTTCCACCAAGACCTACCAACCCACCCCTGGATCGTTTTCTCTTCAGAAGTTGGACTTCAACAATGTGGATGTCAAGGAGGACGACCGAATCTCAAAGCTTCCAGCAGCGTCGGAAATCGCCGCACTTCCGGATGCGCAGGCTCTGAACGGAATGGCCACGCTTTCGAAGGAGTCAAATCTGGTCCTGATAGCCGACAGTCCCAAAGGAGCTGTTTGGAAAGTCCACACTAAATCGGGCAACTACTCGGTCGCTTTGAACCATACAACCATGCTTCCAGCAGAGGGTCAGGCACTCCCTTTAGGAGTCAATGGTTTAAAGGTGGTTGACGACTATGTCTACTACTCTAGCACCACGCGCATGGAGTTCTGTCGTGTCAAAGTGGACAGCGACGGAACAGCTGTGGGCGACTACGAGGTAATTGCCAGCGGCTTCTTACCGGATAACTTCGACGTGACCTCGGAGGGCACGGCATACGTCGCTACAGATCCTCAGAACTCCGTTGTCCGTATCACTCCGATCGGTCAGATCTCGCTCGTCGCCGGTGGCCAGCTCTCTACCCAAATGCCCGGTCCCACTTCTTGTCGGTTGGCTGAAGATGGGAAGTCTCTGTACGTCGGCACAAGTGGTGGGCAGGTCGCTCCTGTGTTAGGGACATTTCAAGAGCCCGGGAAGGTGGTGAAGATCACACTTGAATAAGGAGAAGAAGAAGCAAATTCTTCCAAAATGGAAGAACCCTTGACAATATACATTTTAGCTAATAATTGAACTTGACTATTTGGTGATTTAAGAAGAGCGGTGAAATACTGCCACTTAGTCGCACTGGCAATCAGTCACCTGACACTCGCGCACAAACATTGGATCGCGCGCCTGTAGGAATAACCGATGCAGCACAACCCGCTAGGATCAGCTGGCGCGCCCTCATCAGACGCACGGCTGCCCGGTTCTTCTTGAAGCGAATTCTGGCCTTCATATAAGACAGTGCCTCTCCTCTCTTTCTGCTTCATGAGCGAACCGAAACCCAATGGCTGCGACGACACCCACATATCTTGCGTATCAGCACAACGCAGACCTGCTACGACTACAGACGACTGTACAGTCTATCCAACCATTCTCAACACTAGAAAGCGAAAACCGTGACTTGTTCAAAACGGCCAGCGATGACGACTTTGTTATCGTGACAAAAGATACCATTTTTCACCCTCAAGGGGGCGGTCAGCCATCCGATGAAGGTACAATGACTGCTATTAGAACCGGCTGTGATGTCCCAGGTATTGAGGTTCGCGCCGCGCGAATGGATGCTATGAATGAAGGACGAGTCCTGCATTTAGTCCGCTTCATCAACAATACCGAAGGCAATAATATCCGCCCTGGTGATTGCGTCGAACAAATGGTCAATGCTGAGAAAAGGCTGCTATATTCCCGACTCCATACAGCTGGACACGTATTGGGCTCAGCTGTGAGACACTTGTTAGAAGACAAAGTCGCCGACTTCGACGAATTGAAGGCTTCACATTTCCCAGAAAGTGCATCGTGTGAATTCCGGGGCAGTATTGAAGGAAAATGGAAGGATTCTATTCAAAATAAAGTCAATGACTTTATCAAGCGTGCCATGCCAGTGGAAATCGACTTCTGGAGTGAAGATGATTTCCGCCGCGAAGGTGTCTCACATCTGATTCCAAATCGCCAGTTGTTGCTCCCAGGGCAAGACCGCTTTCGAGTGGTGCGCATCGTTGGTGCAGAGGTGTATCCCTGTGGGGGAACACACGTTGAAAGTACCGATCTGTGTGGAGAAACGACTGTAAGAAAGATTTCTAGAAGCAAGGGTACCAGCAAGGTCAGCTATTCAGTATCATAATTGCTGCGAGCTGGATGATATAATCATTTATTCTGTTAGCCCATTCCTAGTGGATCGCGAAGCACTTATCGCATGGCTTCACGCATTAGCATAGCCCCGGCATTGGCTTCCACGGCTATACTATGAAAGCAGGTCACAATGCAGCTTTTCAGAGTGCGAAGCAGTATCCTGTCCCGCAGGACACAGAACGCAAGTGCTGCGGCCCCATTTTGTCATGTATGCAGATAAACCTCCCCGGGTTTTATGATTGTTGCCTCAGATAGCATCCATCTGGATGTCTCGCGCTGCCATATTCAGATTCCTGAGAATATAGCTTGAGCGAGTGAGCTTGGGTTTCATGAAGTCTCCGTTTCCGGTTTCAGCGAGCGTGGTAGATCTACGATGATAGAAGAAAAAAAAGCAAACGTTGACCAGTCTGGTGTCAAACAAAACGTCATTATTATTATTGTTTGAAGGTAATAAATGCGTAGCAGGCTAAAACACTAATATTTAAATGGCATTTTCATCTCATTATCCCATTATTGTCATGAAGATATCATTTGCCAAGTTGGATTGATAGTCTGCCAAAAAAAAAAAAAAAAAAAAAAAAAAAACACACCAGACAAAAGAGATCTCGGACTTGAGCTGGGGCTCGTCTTACCCAAAATGACTAGAAAAGTCAGTACAAGAGAGTTTCCTCAAATTCTTCCCGGGAACCAGCACTGAGACTTTAAAAGGTAATATTAAGTGTTAATAGTGATGTGCAATTGTGTCTTGATCAGAGCTCTGCTCAACCTGCAATAAGGTGGCGAGGTAGCAGTGGACGGCCGACTCACAGGGGCAAACGGGTCAAAGGATTATTATTTACTTGCTAGTTTTGAATTTGGATGCTGTTTCCAAAATTCACCCAACAACAATTTGGAAATGATATTCCACAAAAACCTGATATGAGGGAACCATCATTAAGGAATCACGAGGCACAAAATCAGGGGAGGGGGTAATGTGGATACGCCAATAGAGACCCGAGCTGTGGGCTGCGAGACAGGGACGAATAAGGAGCTGTGTTTTGCCCGCCAAGATTTTAGGGGTCTGATCTACCCCCATAGTGCTTGATTATCATCACTAGTTTATAGCATAGCCGAAATTGTTAACGGTGTCAACGGGCACTAAGGGCTCGCTACTAGACCAATCTGAGAGGTCCCTCGTGCGGACGGGAGGGTCTAGGCCGCGTTTACTTTACATTTCCTTGGCCAGCTGCAGTCAGTTTGCAGATCGACAATTTCCCCCATACCCTGAGATTGTAAGGACAGGGGTCAAGGCGCTAAGATGATGTTTTGACATGCTAGTCCAGGGGCAAGTCGACTTGTCGCTCTAATTCTTACGAATACTTCACTATCTTTTCCCTCCTTTCCTTCAACTACAGTTGATTCATTCTTTTTTGCTGCTGTGGTAGCAGTCGTTGATTCTCATCAACAGTCACTCGTTTTCGCTGATACCAGCGTCCACTCATTTACCTTGCTTCATCAGATTTGCTCCACTTCGCTTTTTGGTATTTCGGACTTGATCTCCAGTTATTTCAGCACGATGAAGCAATCTATTCTTACATCTGCTCTCGCCCTTGCGGTGTCATGCGCAGTAAGAGAAGATCCGTCCTTTCTGGTTTCCAAGCATCTACTAATAACCAATTTTATTATATATAGGCAGTTCCATCCGCAGACAATTTGATCAGCGTTCCTGCTGGACTATGCGCGGGTATACTTGGAGAAGCTCAGTGCAAATCGGCGAGCATCTCCAATGGCTTGATCAATGTGCCCGTAAGTGCGTGTGTCGCTGCCATTGGGGAGGCCAGATGCAACCAAGCCACTTCATCTAGCGGCAGCTCCTTGATAAATGTGCCGATCAACATCTGCCTGGCTGTTCTCGGAGAATCGGAGTGTCACCAAAAGTCTCAGACTACTGGTGGACTTGTTGACATCCCTATCAATCTGTGCCTAGCAGTTCTGGGTGAGGCTCAGTGCCAGTATGGATCTGGTGGACAGTCTTCCACTTCGTGCGTCATGTCTACTTCTCCTGCAGCATCCGCCACCCCAGTTCCAACCCCGACTGGAACTGAGACTTCTACCTGGCCTGCGGGTTCCTATTCCAGTTCCATTATTACTCCCATCCAAAGCTCGTCGAGAACTACTGGCCCTACAAGCACACCACTGACGGGTCCATCCTCTGCTGGGGCTAAGACAACTGTTACTTCCACGGTCACACAAACAACGGTTATTTGCCCTTGTGCAGGAACATCCACAGCCTCTCAATCCTCTACTATCCCTGGAGCTTCTTCAAGCGGAAGTTGGAACACGCCTACCACAAGTCCAATTCCCTACAACGGAGCAACCAGCAACTCTGCAGTCTCTGTTCTTACGGTTGTTCTTGGAACTCTCTATGCTGTGATTTTGCACATCTAAATTGCAATGCTAAGACTCCGTGGATGCTTTTAAGAGCAGAGCCTGCTGGCAAATTTTCTCTGGTGCAATTAGCATCATTTTCACTTCTCAGCTGCAATGGATTTCAAGAACCGCCGTTCGCCGCCGTTCATACCGGAGATCTTTATCCATGCAATTTTAGTTTTCTTCTTGGTTGACCCAACTCTGGTTTGACAAGTATGATACTGTGATATACTACTCTTCAACTTGGTTCAAGTGTTTTCTTTTTATAATTGACGATATCCATGTATACATGAGCCATACATGTAGTTACTGACTTCATACGCTAATGTATTAGTCAATACTCGGAGCTACATCGTGTTTACTAGATATTTCACAGTAGAATTGTAGGACTTAGGCGCTGGTGATAGGAAAAGGTTACCAGATTTACAGAGACTTTCGAGCTGAACGGAGAGACATTCAGAGAGCGGGCCTCAACCCCATGTTCTTAAGCCAGACTTCGTTCCAGACGTATACATACAAAATAAGAATTCAGCCAAATATAATACAGTCTTTTATAATTATGATTGCCATACTACATGTTGTGGAAGTATATTGGGTAGTGTGTATATTACCAGACATTGTATTCGGACTTCAAAGTCATGCAAGAAATACGCCCTTTTGGAAGCAGTCGTTTGAATAATACACGAATATAGGAAAGCCCAAAAGCTTCTCTTAAATATCTATTCGGGTAGAAACCCTTGACTACAGAGATAACGCACTTAATATTAGAACAATCATCCAGAACCTGCGAGCCTGCGCCATTACAGCCAAGCGATCCATCTTCCGGGCCCTGGGCGTACTCATCGGGGAAACTCTGGCCATTCAATGTCGTATTTCAGCAGGATTTGTAAATTATCCTCCTAACCAGCAGCACGTTTCACTAATCGTTTCTTCGTTTTCTCTACTAACGACACATTCAGAGCGGAGAGATCTTAGCTGCCAGTTAGTACTTATAATTTTCCCCGCCGCGTATGTTATATTCTCCTTGGGGTACTACATAATAAATATAGGCGTCTTTCGAAAAAGTACAGTCCATCTCTCTGACTGCCTGCTTGCCCATATCGTCTCCAAGAAAATCAGGGCCTGGACCAAATTTCCAAACCCACTTCGTTGATGGTGCTTCATAAACACCATCCGAAAGAACTCTCGATCTTCAGCGGTGAAGCTTACGGCAGCCGCAATAAATGGGGCCCAAACTAACACATGTTGCCCAGGAGAATTAGGTGGAAATGCTTCCCAGGTAGATTTGAACTTCTCAATGAGCCCAGCCAGGGTGTTGGCGGTTGAAATGGCAGAAACACTGCGAAGGTAGATATCGTAGGCTTGCTGGTTGATATCCGCGATGAACGAAACTGCTACCGAGTACTCTGGATAGAAGCTACCGGTGTACCGTAAACAATCAAAGCTTTGGCGGGCATGCGAGGTAATGGTGTCTACTCCAGCTTGTTCGTTTAATAATGGTGCCGCATAAACACGTAGCCTGTGCAATCAGTAAAGGAAAAATGTAAAGCAATTTTGGTCTCCCATACTTGTTAATTTGTCGAGTAAGAAACTCCGGAAGCTCACCCTCTCCAAGGCCTGCTTGGCCTTCAATCGCGCCCAGGCCCGATTCCAGTAATCGAAATAAAGTGGGGAAGTCCGGTCCTGCATTTACCATAACAGCCACAAGTAGTACTGAAATGGCTAATAAAACAAAGCAACGAGCTTTTGAGTCATAGTCTTGTAGGTGTTGCCGCTGGCGAAGTCCCAGGATCGCTCTTGTATAGAACAAGTCTGGGCGAACACTGATTGGAGCATTGGCATTGAGCAGTAGATGAAATCCCGAAGCTGCCAATACCGCATTCATTACCGTATCATCCAAGTGGGCAATAGGCAGAACTAGGCATCGCCAGCCATTATGTGCACCGTCAATTGCCACCATTTCCTTGGCGATTGCTTCTGAGACTTGCAAATGTCAGCCATGTCGCTCTCAGAGAATGAAAAAAAATATAAGAATTACTTACAGTGTGATATCAGGCGACGGTGTAAGACCGGAATGTTATCCGGTGGCGCTAGGGTAAGGTAGTCTCTCAAAGAGGAAAACGATTCATTATCACTGCGTTTTGATCTACAAGTCTCAACATGTGCATCTTTTTTAACTGATGATGAAGGGAAGGTGGGATCGTTCTGCTTTCCGAGCTTGGCCTCGGTTGATAAATTTCCGTGCATGGAGGACTGCTTTGTCTGTTTGGTGAACTGGACGTGGAATTGTCTATGGGTTATACACCGTTACTAGGACGATCAGGCTGTTATCTGAGGAAAATACCATACTTGTCATGTACCTCTGGGACACTTTTGCCCACCATGTTCCCCCTCGAGGCAAATCCGTCGTTGAAGCGATAGCGGATTCCGAGTCCACTGCACCGGAGACCCTTGGCCAGGCACTTCTGACATTGGGGGTTGGCTCGATCACAATTTATCCGACGTTGTGAACACTCGTGACAACCTTGTACCACGTCATCCAAGTTGTCTGTTATCCGGAGCCTTACCTGCCCTCACCTTTCACTTTGCGGACATATTTCCGTGATTTCGACCGCTTGGATCTCGGGTGGTCGGGTGCCTGTGAATCGGATGGGTCCTGTCTTTGAATAAAATGATGATAAGAGTGCTGCGAGGCCATGACTTGATGAAGAAGGTAAAATGGGAGCAACGCACCACCTTTATTATTTCTCATTTCCTCATGTGATCTGGAGCGGGGATCAAACCAACCCCCGGGCCTTATCGTGAAGTTCGGGAAATCTCCACTTGCTCTCACTTCGCCTTCCTATTGGGGAATGCAAATCCGGAAAGAAAAAGACATACATGAGCAGTTTAAGATCCTATTCCAAGTCAAATAGCGGGGGTTTCCCCGGTTTCCCCCAAAGATCCCACTGTTTTGTACTTATCCCTGCCGCTTTCTTTTCATATTCAAATTCAAATTCAAATTCAAATCCAAAATTCAAAAGAATGTCTAGCTCCCCAGACGGAATCTACGAACCGGGGGTCGTTGACCCCGGGGTTCCAGTCAAAAATTCAACCAATTCATTCTGGATTTCCGAGCCTTCGCATATTGCCAAACTCCAATCGCCTTGGGTCAATGCCGCCGATGTTGTCATTATCGGTTCTGGAATGTCAGGTATGAATCTTGCGCGCACAATCTACCAAAAGATGCCCACTTGTCAAGTTGTCATCATAGATGCTCGGGATATTTGCTCTGGGGCCACAGGAAGGAACGGTGGTCATATCAAAGCCATGAGCTACAACGTATGGCTTGATCGCAAACAGAGATACGGGGTAGAAGAAGCAATTCGCCTCACTGCCTTTGAGCACTCCCATTTGGAAAAGATGACAGCTGCAATTCAGGAGAATCATATTGATTATGACTTGACTTTTGTCGAGGGTATCGACGCTTACTATGACTCGAAAATTTTTGACGAGGCCACTGTAGCTCTTGATGACATGCGAAAGTTTGCTCCTCATCTTGCAACTCAATACACAGTCCACACAGATCAAGATAAAATTCGCGAACTCGGCTGCTCTGAAAGATGCATCGGAGCAATCGGCATCCCAGCAGCATCGGTGTGGCCTTATAAGATGGTGACTGCTCTTCTAAACAAGATGGTACAGGAGAATGGACTTTGTATACAGTCAAATACAAACGTCATATCCGTCGCCGACACAAAGGGCACTGACTTGGCTGTTGTTCAGACGGATCGTGGTGCCATTAAGGCAAGAAATGTTGTTCATGCGACAAATGGCTGGATGGGTCATCTCGTTTCCGAGTTACGACCATATATTTCTCCTGTGAGAGGCAACGTCATTCACCAAGTGATTCATTCGCCCATTTTCAATCTTAAAAATTCGTTCTGGTATCGTTACGCCGCGAAGGACTGGGATTACTTGATTCAGCGTCCTGAAGGAGATGTTGTTTTGGGTCGAGCGAACATAGGCCGCCGAGCGACAGGCGACGACAGTCAAACGGATTTTTGCCCTCAAATCCATCTTCGTGGTGTTATTGCTGAAATGTACATGGATGGTCAGTTTTCTTCTGAAATCACCCATTCTTGGAGCGGAATTCCCGGCTACACTCAAGATGGTGCTCCATTTGCCGGGAGGCTCCCATTCAGTGGGCACACCCATCAATGGGTCTGCGGAGGATATCATGGTATTGGTATGATCAAAGCATTTCGAATGGCTGAAATGGTAGCGCGGATGATCGTAGGAGAGGATGTTACCAGTGAATATCCACGCTCATTCTTCATTACCGAACAGCGGATGAAGAAACTGAGGCAGTCACTTTGTGCAAAACAGAAACTCTGAAAAGCAGCGTCATTTCAGTTTATATTTTTATATTTTATATTTTTTTATTTTTATTTTTTTATTTTTTTTAAATAACATGTTAATATTGAAAGTCCTTTTCCTGATCTACTATTCGCTAGGCATTTTTGTAGTTGGTATTCCGGGAGCCCAGCACAGAAATGAAGTTTCGCCAATTTCTATTCATCGCAGACACTACTTTGTTTTTACAGTGTTCTTAATTGGCTAAGCTCACCCTTCAAAGGTGGTATTGGCGTGGGTTGTCCACTGTGACCCCAAGCCTTTGCCACATCGCCTCCACATTCATGTCCTCTTGGCCACTGGGCTTTCGGTCAGTGCCATCAAACCTAAGAAGAAAAGAAAAGGAAAGGAAAGAAAAGAAAACGTACTCAAATTTTTTGTTGATCCATGGTTCATTGTCACCTTCAGCAGTGTTAGGGTTTCGGAAAATAACATTATATTGCTAATTTGTTGTGTCAGCATTGTACCGCAGTCCTTATCATAACCATGGAGCTTGCATACCATTCCCAGCGTCAAATGAATTGCTCCAGGGCCCTTGACAAATGTATCTGACGCAGCTTTGCCTTCTATCATGGCCTGAATGTTCTTCGCGACAACTGCCGCTTGTGCAGAGCCTGGACGGGCAGCTTTCTGTGCCCCAGTGTCGGCGATATCGCCAACTGCAAACATGTTGGGATAGTTTTCATCCATGAATTGCATGGTTGGTCGAATACGAATGAAACCGTTGTCTGGAT
Source organism: Penicillium riverlandense (assembly GCF_028828495.1). Classification (NCBI taxonomy): domain Eukaryota; kingdom Fungi; phylum Ascomycota; class Eurotiomycetes; order Eurotiales; family Aspergillaceae; genus Penicillium; species Penicillium riverlandense. Next base: position 3,207,521 of record NW_026643199.1, read on the forward strand.
TGACCACAGAGTTGGTAGTCGACGTAGAGGGGGTTAAATCAGCAACCATCTGATTGTTCGGTGTTTGGCCAGTCGCAAGAATAACAAAATCGGTGGACTCAGTCGTGCCGTTTGTGAGTTGCACTTGAAACGGCCCGCCATTACCAGGGAAACCTTCGGAGGGGATGATTACCCGAGACCCAGTGATAAGCCTAACCCCGAGCTCGTCGAATCGCTCTTTGATGAGTTCATGCAATTGGTGATGGAAATTGGGCATTAAGCGAGGCCTTGACTGCACCACTGTGACTTCTTTATCGGGGTAATACTCCTTGAGATCGGCTGCCATCTGCACACCCACAGCACCACCACCAACAATCATAATCGATTGGGACCTCTGGACCTTGGCTTGATGTTGTTGGAGATAATCGACTGATGATATCTTGTCGTCGGCCTTCATACCTGCCGGCTGGGCAAGCCGCGTCCCGGTTGCAAGAACAATGTAGTCAAATGCAATCTCTTTTGAACCCCGCCATTCACGGTCTAGCTCCACATGCTGCGGTTTAACAGACAAGACGCGAGCTTGAACCACACTGTGGGCCGCTGGATTAGGCACAGCGGAAAAGATTCCGCTGTATGGAATAAAAGCCTTGTGCTCTTGGCCAGGCACAATTGCAAATCGAGGCTATACAACATTGTTAGTCTGCTTTTACGAAGGTAAAGTCTCCATGGCCGACTGCTCACAAAGGTGAAAAGGTGGTGAAAGTGACTATGGGGCTCGGCTAGAAGCACCTGCGCATGTTCTCAGCATTAAACACATATGTCGTATGGAGGGCCAGTCACTTACCCTGTGCGTCGGAGGGATAACTCGAGCCAGCTCCTGCGCGGTAGTCTACCAATTCATCAGAAATTACGCTGGGAACATCATTGAAGCTAAGTCTCACCCGACCAACAAAGGAACCCCCCACCACGATAATGTTCCGCAAAGAGTTGCTTGCCATTTTGTGGGATGCGAGACTGGAAGGTATGAATGAAGAATCCTTTTAAATGACGAGCGCTTCCCTTATATAACTAGCCCGGCAAACGGCGTTCCCGAGGACGCGGTTATCTGATTTGACTTATCTGATTAACTCCGAGATTCTGCCATATTGAGCCAAATGCCGAGACTCCGGAGAAGGTCACTGCCGGCGCCAAACAGAATGACGTCGCTGCTTGGCCACTCCTAATGACCTCGCAGAATCAGCTATGAGTAGCAAACCCCTCCGCTAATTGCTGCTCCTTCAACCCTGATTCTTCATCGAATTGCCGCGTTTCTTACGTAACCGCTCTTCTCGATTTGCGGCATACTCCTTTACAGTCACCCTTGCCTGGGCGAAGTACTGGGTACCTAGTCCAGTTACGCCAATAGGGCCCTCTCTATACCATAAACGCCTTAAACCCGCTTCATGCGCAACGACTGCTACAGTTGGTTGCTTATGTTCTGAGACAATCCGGGATGGCCATGGTAGTGGGCCCGATCTCGGCAGTTGCAAATATAGAGATGCCGTGAATTTATTTGGGCCCGAGGCATCGTTTTAGCCTGTTTATCGTTTCGCAAGCTTCCGCTACTACTACTACTACTACTACTACTACTACTATTACTACTAATGGGAACCTCAAATAGTTATCTGAAAAGGAGTTATATTATTTCTGCGACTGACGCCAGTGACAAAATCTCGACTGTTGCGCTGGCTTTTTAAAGAAACTGTTTCTAATTATTATTTAGTGAAAAACATATTCAAGTATGCATCATACGCTCGATTTCCAGGTCGGAGAGCAGAGGGTGATCGACTGGGACACGAAAGCACATATTGCGGTCAATTTTTAGCATCCGCCTCAACTTTGTAAGATTGTCCCTTTCGGTGTAGATGGCCATCAGAGCACAAACAAGATTCCTCTTCCCAACGAATACCCTAATTTACTGTGGATGCCAACTAATGGTTTTGGCATGGGGTCCGCCTCGGTCATAAGTGGCCAGCACCGTATGGTGATCGAGGGCCATCACGCCCGGCCAGAAACTAGACGCCGGAGAAATGAGCTGTGGCCGACTCCACTGAATGTGACCATCTTGTGGTGGACAGGCAAACACAACTTTGATGGCCGCATTCTTTGTCCACTCCACTTTGGGGGAGTCCTCGTCCGTCATAAACACCACTGCCATGGAACCGTCTGCGAAGGACGCGACCTGGGGAGATCCTGCATTGTGTCCTCGTGGAGGGCAGAAGACCTCATGGCGACGGTGCCAGCTTGCCCCGTCATCGTAGGAGATGAGGGCCTCAACATTGAAAGAGCCGTACCGTGTCGTTTCAAACACCATGACTAGTGCTTCGCGGCCGTTGTCGATGGTGGGAGCAATCCCGTTCATCCCATCCCGCAGCCGATCTCGCTCACCATGCAGGCAAATCGGTCTAGTCCAGGTGCTCCCCTGATCATGAGAGACGACGAGCATAGTGCATTGATTGTCGGGCGCAAACTCTTGGGAGTACGTGAGCTGAACCTCACCCCGACGTCCAAGTCGCATGAACGGCTCCCAGATCCCCAATGGCGCTTGCTTCTCGGCAGCTTGCGATGCAAACCCCCAGGTGCGACCTCCATCCGTAGATCGGCAGACGGTGATGCGGAAGTGCGTGGGACCGCCGGGCCCCAGGTCATGATTCCGAAAAGCCGCCAGTACTGTGCCAGGGCTGACCTCCAGCAGGAACATGTTATCCACATCGCCCACGGACCGTGTCACTTCCGCAAAGTCCTCAAATGTGCGACCGCCATCAGTACTTCTTGCCACGCGTAGGGCATGTTGGTGGTTCGGAAAGCGCGTGAAGGACGACAAGATCGACCCGTCAGAGAGCTTGGCCAGGCGGGGATAGGTGCCGTTGTTGGGCGGTGACGACAGCCCACGCTCGTCGTCGTTGACAACGCGTCGGCCCGGAAGCTGCTGATCGGGCGAGGCCTGGTGGTGGTCACCCAAGCCAAAACTCTTGAGGACTTTCTGGCCAAAATGTCCAGGCATGATTGTTATACGAGACGTGTCGAGAGACAAGTACTCCCTTTCCCAGGCGGTAACATTTCGAAAGAATAATGAATCATGCAAGGGGACCGAGACATCATATCCTACCACAATGATGTCATCGGGACTATACACAAGTCAGATCAAAGGAAAACAAACAGATCGCTATACACTAGTGATATAGGGAGTCTTTACGCACTAGGCATTAGGAATATGAAATAAAGCTACACTAGTTTTAGAAAATATAATCAAAGAGGCAAATACGTGGGTTGAAACTATAAGGCGGTTATTGATCGGTTATGAATCGATGATGAGTTGGAGACCGTACGCAACACTAATGCCACAGCTGGGTTCTTGAGTCACAGTAGATTCTTTGTTGTCACATATTCCCTTCTTCTCCTCACACCTCATATACATGGTACTTCTATTCTTTTTTCCCCTTAGTTTTATTGAACCATCTGCCTGCTTAATATGGCAAATAGGCGTCTCAATGCGACCACCACAGTGGCTTCCCAGCTGGAGCAGAAACATCATGACCAGTAATCAGACAACCCAAAGCGATCCCTCAGTGCCAAACACTCTTCAAAGGGGCAACGTGTACATTAGCATCTAAAGAGAGAGAATTGAGAGAAATTTCAATTGGGCGACCCTTTGTATTTCTGTATAGAGTTCCGTCGATTACATTCGTTCTTATATATTGACGTCCTTTTGGGATCTCATGGGCTCTGTTATTTATTACATCCAATCATTTGGACTTGAACAAATCACAGTAATAGAGCAGCACTTCCAAGCTATCGAGCGTAGACTGGAATCTCTAGGGGGTATTCGATCGTATTCGAACAGATTTACAGCCCTCACACAAGTTCCTGGCGTAGTGAGCAAGGGACGCTGCCCGCAAACCCTGTGCTGTGTATGTCGAGGCTTTCTGATCAGTCTGATGAATTTGATAGGATGGGATCAGTTGTACCTCGGGATAGTGCAGAGGAAGAGGAATACTTTAATATGAGTTGCACTACCTGGGCGAACAGAGTTGTTGGCGGTTCGACAAACGAGTTAATTAGCCACATCTAACTCGTTAATGTGATTTTCTTGCGCTCAATCCTACAGGCAACTGTTTACTCAAAGAAACGGATAGGAGTGCGAGTTCTCAACAAAACTAGTATATATACCGGAATAGATGCTTACAGACACAAGTATAGGAGAACAAGCTATGATGAAACCCAAGCTGCATCACGCAAAGCAGCATCGCATGCTCTAGTCACTCCTAAAATATATTCCTCGTTCAACCGCCGACCGACAAGCTGTACAGCCACGGGGCATCCAATCATATGCTCGGGCGAATCTACTTCTCGTCAACTCTTGGAACGAATTCAAGATAGATTCACATACAGTTCTCCCAAACCTGAGCCTCTAGCTCGTTTCGTCCCTTGTATTCTGGCCTTAAATCCTCGACCGACGAGACCTTAGTTACTGGTAGCGTGGTCGCGCAGTAGTCTAGAACGTTCCAAAGGCTAGTATAGTTGTCGTAGATGAATCCATGCCTACAAGCGTCAGTAAGGTTTCCACTATAAAACCTGGAAAGCCTACTTCGGAGACGCCGGCCACGGGCTACATGGCATCAGCAAAGCATCCATCTCCCTGCCTGTCTCGGTCCTTATTTTAGTAGCTGCCCATGACTGCAAGATACCTTTGGCAAATTTGGTCCGCTGTGTCTGTGCTTTCCAGAGGTCGGATACCGTGGCAGGATCATTTGCGGATAATTCGCCATTACTGGAATGGCCGAGCATATCGGCGAGCAACTCGTAACCCCGAGGCCATGGTTCATTCGTTTTTCTTAGGGTTCCACCGATCAACTCGGCGGTAGCAGAGCGATACAAGACATGCTTTAGAGTGTCGAGGAACAGCGGCTCCTCACTGAGTTCATCAATTCTGTGAATTGTTTGAATGTCGCGTAGAAGGTGAAGATTGATGACTTACATCCGGAACTCAATAACTGTATGTCCCGCAGCCTCAAGGGCTGCTTTTGTTAGAAGTAACCCTCGGGTGACAGGGGGCAGAGGTTTGACAATCCCATCATCGAGCAGAAGGCCTGGATTGGTCAGAAGTTAGACAAAATCACCAAAACAGCACTCACCGAAGCATAGCTTCTTTGGAACCTGAACGTCGCGCCACGGGATGGGCAGACAATCCGGGTCGCCATTCATCCACGGTTCGCTTTTCAAAACAGCCTTGCTCCAGATCTCAACTCCATCCAATGACTTGGCCATAGGACCAATTGCATTTCGTACTGCCTCCTGGCCCTTAAGACCGTCTTGGATGCCGTACGTAGGGAAGCGACCAAAAGATGGCTTCAGCGAGTACAAGCCACAAAATGAGGCCGGTATACCTGGACATATCAGCAGGGACTCTTTCCCCTATATATGCAAAAGCTTACGGACAGACCCGCCAACATCCGTACCAACACCCAGAGGAGCTCCTTTCAGCGCAAGCAACGCACTCTCACCACCCGACGAACCACCGCTGGACATGTTTCTATTATAGGGGTTGGAGGTATAGCCATAAATAGCATTATGTGTCTAACTTTCCGTCAATCGCACGCCGAGCTTCCAGCTTTCACTTCACTCACCTCACCCGACATGAGGGCAATTGGGACATTTGTCTTGCAGTACAAGACAGCACCGCTGTCTCGCAGGATCTTTGTGACCTCTGATTCATCTTCTTCTGCTGTCGGCTGATTCGCAAAAGCGGTATAGCCAATCGTTGCGTCGGTGCCCTCAACTTTGAAACAGTCTTTCAGTGAGATGGGGAGACCATGGAGAGGGCCGCTTGGGATCCCGGATGCCGCATATTCAGTGTCTAGGTGTTCAGCAGCTTCAAGCGCGCGGTCGAAGAATATTTCGCTGAGGCAGTTGACCTGGTAGAGATATGAGTCTCGGTGCAGTTAGTTTCAGTTGACTGGGACGTACAAGCTGTTGCGCGACAGCTGCTCGTTTGCAGAAGGCTAGTGTGACCTAACGACTGAAATCAGGACAGCATTCTATTGCACCAAGGGCTAGGCCGCCTACTTCGTGTGAGCTGTAGTCTCGATTGACAAGCTTCTGCACCAAGACGGTCGCGTCTGTTTCCGTAATTTCTACTTCCTTATCTGTCAAGATACCGCAGTCTGCAGGAACTCCAGTGACATCTAGCTGATCATCTGGGATTTGGTCAGGTCGCAGTTGCCATACCGAGGGAATTGCTGCATCGCGAGCTGCTCGCTTGGACTGTGCAATTGTGTCCCATAAAGGAAAGTGGTCAGATGGAGCACTGCTATGCGGGGACATTCTGGCAATGCTAAGGGGAGACGGTGGTGACAAGATATCTAGGCGCAAAACGTTCCCAGGGGCCATTGACCAACGGATGATGTCTTATCTTGCTTCCGACCATGCCAGGACTCGGTCAGAGCCGATAACCGCGGAACTGGGCCCACTGTGTATCCTGGTCCGCTGGTCGGCTCCGCCGATCGCGTTCGGGTTTCCCGATGGGTCACCCGGGCTGATAGACAATCTGGGGGGAGGTGTTTATCGCGTGGGAGAATGGGGAACCGGAGCTAGGGACGTGTGGTCATGGGGATGATCCTTTGGGCACGCGGAGACATGACTTATTTGAGTGCATCCTGCTCCCTTTCAATTCGATCTGGATTATATCATCAACCGGAGCCATGTCAACACAACACGACCACATTCAGGACTCGAATAGTTCCAAATTCGAGACCGAACACCCCGATAAGGACGCTTCGAGCCAGGGTAATCCTGAGCCCGAGGAGAAAGGCCATGTCTCTGCTGCCGATATCCTGAGCGGCAATGCTACTCACGAGCTCACTCATTTCGAGGCCAAGGCCGCCCTTATTAACGCGTGAGACTCTAAATCCTGAGCCCTAGTGGAAAGTTGAGTTGTTAATGCCCAAAATAATTAGTGAAATCGACAAGTTCGGATTTGGCAAGTATCAGAAATGTATCTGGCTGCTCTGCGGCTTCGGTTACTTCCTCGACTTGGCCTGGGCACAAGGTGTGGGTCTCATGGCAACAGCCGTGTTGTGAGTCTGCTTATACGTCAATGAAACAACTAGTCTCTAACGTCTTTGCAGCCAGGAAATGGGTGTTCCTGCTGACAAGCAAGGTCTAATTTTCACCTGCTCCAACGCCGGTCTTGCGTGAGTGGCTACTTCCTTCGACGGATCTTGACCCCCCGGGACTGAAATTGCAAAGTATCGGTGCCTTCTCCATTGGCATCATCACAGATATAATCGGCCGTAAATGGGCCTTCGAGCTTACATGTCTCATCACCTCGATCTTCGGCATGCTCCTGGCGGTGAGCAAATTCAACTACGGGGCGATTTGTGGCATCTATTTCCTCTCGTGTATTGGCCTCGGCGGCAACATCCCCATCGATGCGACAATTGCCCTTGAGTTTCTGCCCCAGAATCGTCGATACCTTGTGTCCTTACTGGGCATGTGGCAGCCAATCGGCGTGACGATTGCCTCCGCCATCGCTTATGGCACCGCTGCCAGATATCGCTGCAGCGTCAAACTCCCTGCTTGCAATAATGTCGAAGCTGGAGAAGCCTGTTGCACTGTCTCGAGCAACATGGGCTGGAGATATATGGTCATTATCATTGGTTGCATGACTCTCGCCATCTTCTTCGCTCGTTATGCCCTATTCCCCTTCTACGAGTCGCCTAAGTGGCTCCTAAGCAAACGTCGCGAGCAGGATGCCATCGATGTTCTCCGCAAGATCGCTAAATTCAATGGCGCTGAGGATCCCACGCTCACGGTCGAACATTTTCGCGAAGTTGACCTTCGCTACGACGTTGAAAACACTGAACAGGCCGGAAGCAGGGACGCGAAGACTTATATCTTGAACATGTTTAAGAGCCTGGATTTCCTGAAAGATCTCTTTACGAAGAAGCTGGAGTGTTTTAGTTTCATTCTTCTTGCACTAGGTTACATGGTAAGAGGCTTAAACTGGGCAGCGTATCATCATGTGCTGACAGTTATAGGGCAATTACTGGTCGTTTAACTTGGCTGGCTATTTCTTGCCCATTGTTCTCCTTAGTAACAATGTGGACAGTGGAGCTGACAATGTCTCCGACACTTACAGGGAATACGTCTACATCTACCTCCCCGGCGTGATCGGAGCTATTGTTGCTCTTCTTTCAGTGCAAATGCCCCTCTTGGGCCGCAAGTGGTCGCTCGTCATTTCGGCCGCACTACAGGGTCTCTCCATGGCCATGTATACGCAAGTTAAAAATACTGCCGGATATGTAGGCCTCAATGCTCTCGAATACATCATGCAAAGTGTAAGTCTTGTTATGCAGAGTTCAATTGAGTCACGTACTGACCCAAGCTAGTATTTCAACGCGGTTCTGTACGCCTCAGCGCCTGAGATGTTCGATACAGCCTACCGCGCCAGCGCAAGTGGCATGTTGTCCAGTCTGGGCCGTGTTGCTGGTATCGTGGCTCCCTTTGCCGGTCAGAAGTACATCGCCCAGGGCCGGGCCGGTGTCCTCTGGCTCGGAGCCGGGGGAATTTGGCTGGCGGCTTTCTTTCTGTGTTTCCTTCCAATTGAGATGAGGAACCGACAGATGTACTGAATGCACATTATTTACTTATTCTGTAATGAAATACGACAGCCATAGATGTTGTATAGCCTGGCACGCATAAAAATCAGCCTCCCAAACTGACGACGTACCATCTGTCATGAGTCTGACTTACAGCACTCTAATCTCCATTTGACGCACGCTGTTTTTACTAGAGATTGTTGAATTGGCCTCTGTTTACCGCTACGATGGATGCTGCAGAGCGCATTGACTCACCTGGGCGAAGCAGCCCGTTTGAAACCTCTGCACCAAGTCCATAGGTCTGAACATGGTTTTGCGGTCAACTGGCATATTGTCAAGCATTTTAGCGGGAGTTGCTTTCTAAGTGTGCACACATGTACTTAATTACTTAATTCCTTAGCATAGCATATTCTCTCACGGACCCAGTCGACGTAGTCTCTTTGCAGCCCATACATCCTCCGTCCACTTCCACCCTCATAAATTGGCCCCTTTCGGTTATAGGCAGGTGGAGTGCGGGCCAAGACGCCAGTGCGGGGGCGTACGCCGATGCCGTGATAAAGCGCTGGTGGTAACGACGTGTGCTCTGGCCTTCGGCTTTGCCGATACTGCTATCACCGTCTCAGTTAGTATAGACTGTGGAAAGGATACGCTATTGGAGCCGAGACTCCGCAATTTGGAGATGCTTCGTATGTATGGTCCCAGATCCACATCGGAATAGCAGTAGGAGCTGGGGGCTTCAACAACGTCCGCCCTAGGCCGTCCCTTCCCCTCATCAACCCTTCTATTAAAATTGCTATCGCCCATTCTCTGGAAACCCGTCATCTTTTCCTCATTCACCAATGGCAATCATGCCCCCAACTATGACCGACCTCCCCATGAGAAACGGCGTCGACCCCGTCAAGGGTATCAAAGCTACCTCCAATGATGGCAGCACGGCCGGGGGTGCCCTGCAAGTCGAGCGTCATGACTATATCGACATGGCTCCGACAGATCGCGAACGCTCGCACTCTATGGAGGGGTTCGACGATATCTATACTGACATTGTCGACTACATCGTGCGCTGCACGCACCGAATCTGGGATGAGCGAGACATTGGCTTAATTTATACCCACTATACCCACAACTGTGTTCTCTATGGCACCATGGGCACCATCTACGACCGCGAGTCCATCGTGCGGGATACCATCCAGCGCCTTGTCACCTTCCCCGAGCGCCGTGGCATGGCTACCCAAGTTCTATGGAACGGTGACGATAAGAAGGGCTTCTACACTTCCCACTTGGTTACTGGCACCGGCCGGCACACCCAGTACGGCCATTTTGGCCCTGCCACCGGCAAGGTCTTTGTGTCGCGCACCATTGCCGACTGCATGATCTACCAGAACCGTATCTACCGCGAGTGGGTCGTCGCCGATAACATGGCGATCGTCAAACAGCTGGGTCTAGACCCCAACACTCTCGCGTACGATGCTGCCAAGGCCCTTTTCGACAAGGGAGTTGAGGCTATCGACATTGGCGAGAACCGCCGCCTTATCGGCCAGCAAAATCCGCAATGGGAGGCGGATACCGCCATTGCAAACAATGACCTCGAGGCCGAGACCCTCGTGTGGCTGCATACCATGTGGAACTGTCGCATGTTCAGTCGCGTCGAGAAGCACTACGCCCCCAACTGCCAGTACCACGGTCCCAAGATGGCTGAGCTGTACGGCCCTTCTGCGGTCCTGCACCAGCACCTGGGCCTGCTTGGCTCCATTCCCGACGCTGCCTACATGCCCCAGCACATCCTTTCCACGCCTTGTGAGGAGGGTGGCGTCAAGGTTGCTGTCCGCTGGGTGATGGAGGGTCACCACCTCGGATACGGGCTACTAAGCGAGCTGGGGAAGCCCACTGGGATCCGCCTCCAAATTATGGGCATGACGCATTACCACTACAAGAACGGCAAGATTGTTGACGAGTGGAATATATATGATGAGCTCTCTATTCTCATGCAGATGAAGCTTGGCAAGCTGGTTGAGGAGGCTAAGAAAAATCAGAAGTAAGGCGCGAATTGCGTGCTGAAATATGAATGATGGTGCTCCTGTTGTTGCTCATCAAATTTGGCGCCGCTTGTTCAGAATACGCTCCCTGTTTGTCTTTCGTAGCGGTAACACGGAGATATTTTTCAGCAGCAGACTCAACATTTCATGATTGTGACCATAATCGAATGGGATCTTGATCCTATGGAGAGGACTATCATACGTGTATTATATCGTATTAGTACATGTCATCTAGCAGACTCGGCCAGGCCGTAGCCTCCAGACCAGCCTGTTGCCACATTTCCCACAGGTCTTCTCCCAGGTTGTTCTGTATCGAATCTGGTAAATGACTAACGTCTGTGGACATACCACCTGGGTCGGCATTTGCAGCGTGCATATGTGCGTTTCCAGACAGAATTATGTTCGCCATCCCTCGGAGCAGGGCAAAATAACGGCGTGCCAGATGCCCTTCAGGGGGACTTGCTGCTTCCAGGGTGCGGGTAGCCACATCTACTAGACGGAATAGGAGGGAGCTGGAGGCTTCGTCGCTGAGAGCTTCCACTGGTTGCTGGATATGTGGGCGGAGATTCACTGTCTTCAGTTAGTCTTTTGCAAAATCAAAGTGTAGACGAACTGACAGTCTGCAAGATTACTCAGCCAGCTGTTGACCAGGAAGAAGGCGGCATAGGAGATAACAACATAGTAATGGTCAATGGCAAAGGACATAATGTCAACCATGCTAGGATCAGGCTCTAGCTGAGCAGGGATGATAGACTTGTTCAGTACTCCTGTTGAAGGTGGATGTGACGTGTGTAAAAGGATTTGGCTCGCCCACTCGATTGCCCAGGTCAATACTTTCCCCGTACGCTGGGTGGGATCGCTGACATCTAGGAACGCACACGCATAGGATAGTCTATACCATCGGAGAGATGTGAAGGGGAAGTGTTTGCTCAGAGCGTCCATTGATCGGTCGCCCAGACTAGATGTAAAATGGTCTTCGATGAGCTCCACATCTTTGTTGAATGCCTCGACGCTCTCGACGGTTATTGGGCGACAGCCACTGAAGTGGGCACTATAGGCCACCCGGAACAGAGATGCTAAGCGTAAATCTGTGGTTTGGACATATTGGCATCGGAGAAAGTTGTTGAGCACGCTGTGAAGAGGTTTGGGGTCAAGGTAGGATGGGCGTCGAGCGGATAATGCAAGGCTCAAGGGAGTCAGCTTTGAAGGCAGAGTACTCGGTCTGGGATACTGACTAGTGGTCACTTTCCACAAGATAAAGCATGGTGCGGAACCGTCGTGCATCTGCGCGCGTTGCCGTCTCAGGGTGCTTAAAACTCTTATAGCATCTGTGGTTTAGAACCAGGGAACCCGCCCATCGGATTGCTAGACCAAGACACTGCCATGCTCCCGCTTCGGAAAATCGAGATTGATAATGTTGACTGTCCGCTGAGATATCAAAGGGCATCCAATGTGCACACAACATAAGGGCCTGAATTGTTTCGAGTCTTTGGTCGTCGTTCCGAGGGCGAAGCGTGACTCTCATGACTTCTGCATCCAGTAATCGAACAAGCTCCGGATATCTGTGGTGAAGCCAGCATGGACTTCTATACGGAGTTAGACAGGGATGGAGACTGTAAAATGGAAAGTCCAGACCTTGACGAAGCGCCCCAGAAGCGAGCGCCAATACAAAGAATAGCAAGGAAAAGTAAAACACTCCTCTGCCGGACATTATCAACATCCGAGTCCAACCCTGTGTCGAGGAAAGGGGCATTTGGGTGCGGGTGAGAGAAATAACTGTAAAAATTAGCCGTATTCTTTAAAGTGTCAGCTATGATGCTCACAGTCGGAACATCACATGTGCCTCTCCTTCCGTCAGAATTGTTCGCGCAATTGGGTCGTGTAGTTCAAAATCGACGGGGTCCTCTGACTGAACGCTGTTAAGAGCTTTCAGGGGCCCGTCAGTCATGGTAGCGCCTTGAGAACTGGATAAACTTGGGGCATCGGGGTTTTGAGTTGATCTCAAACTGCGAGCAAAGGTCAGATAATGTCTCCCGAAAAGGCACCGGATGAAAGAAAGCCCACGAGATAACAGGCGGTGATGAATAGCCCTGTAGAGAGGGAATAGGTTCAAATGGGATCCCTAGGGAGGTCGCGGAGCGGGATTGTGGCGTGTTCATGTAGCCGGCTGAATCCGACGAAGTTGTGACAAACCATTTCTCCAGCTCGGCAATCCTAGATCCATAGTTTAATAGGCTGTGACAACCCAAGATAGAAGGTACTAACCTTGCTTTGAGTAGCTCAATTTGCTTCGGTAACTCCTCATCAGTCGACGAAGTCCTGATTTCCCGGGATGGTACAGCCAACAGCGACCGCGGCGCATTCCCTCTATCGAGGACCGTCAAACCGGAAGACTGGGCAGCCGAAGAAGAGGGCAAAACGGTGCTTTCGTTTGCCCGCGTATCGATGCCTATTGAAGGCGACCGAGATCCTCGTAGACAAAGATACGGATTGTGTCGAGGATCCTTGACTTCTTCCTCAAAACTGCATTTGACCTTTCTAGTGGTACACGGCCGACATTTGATGCTTCGTGTAAAGCCTCCGCATTTCTGCTTCCTACCCTCGAAGTTAAGGCGAATTCAGAGTGTCAGTAGGTGAGACGCACCTGTGTCGGCATTGCACACAGGCATGACCTGTCCGGCCCACCGGCAACTGTCCTACACTTTGCGAGGTTGGCCACATCGGCAGCGACACCCGGCCGTAAACAGATGTACAATGTGAGAGACAATCGGCCGCGACTCCTCGATTGTAAATTCTCACGATGATCAGACAAAACCAATGCAATTTCCGGGTGAGCTTTAGCCGCAATTACGAGAGTAACCCACTACAAGATTTCTAGGACAGAGAAAGTCCGCCTCCGTCTCCGATCTCTGTGCGGGGAAAGCGGAACGAAGCGCTCTAGTGGGTCGCCCTTCACCGACCATGGAACGCGGTTATCATGATGTTTCACCGCAATGATAACAAGGTCCCATTGGAGATTTGTCCGCTTCCTCACCCAATAATCACCATTTGTTTCTGAGAAGTCCTATAGGACGAGCGTGTCTCCCCTCATCATTTCAAATGCTTTTGTTTGATCAACTGGATTCGTGGTCTTCACAGCTTGAGTTTCTGTCGTTCAGATTTGGGTCAAAATAACCGCTAGACCAAAAAAGCACCATGTGCCTTAGTCTATACGGTCATTTCCCATCTCGACAGGTTCGTATACTGTGAGCGTTATCTGAATTGAAAATTGACTTTAAGATTGATCAACTTAATTGTGATCTACTTTCCATTGTCCTATAGGTACTCAAAAGAATATTAATTTGTTTGCAAGCTCAACCAACGATCCCAACCTCAGTCGCCTTCACCTCGCTTTGAACCTTCCCTACGTCAATTTCAGGTCTGGACTTGACAAAAGGCTGGCTTGTCTTCACAATTGCAGCTTTTAGACGGGACACAATTTCCTCAAGCTCGCTGTCCGTTACGATGTAAGGCGGGCAAACAATGACATGGTCAACCTGGTATTCACCAGTATGGCCAAGATTTCCGAGTATGTTCAATCCCATCTCCAAACTGTGTTTCACAACCTGGTTGCAGAAATTGAATCTTGGCGAGAACACTGTCTTTGTGTCTTTCTCAACGACGAACTCCACGGCCCAAAACAAGCCCCGCCCACGAATATCACCAACCAGTGGCAGAGGGAAAAGCTCCCTCCGCAACAGCGTCTCGAGTTTCTTTCCCATCTGCGCAGTCCGCTCAATCAAGTTGTCACGCTTAATGATCTTTTGAGCTGCAATCGCGGCAGCACAAGCAAGGGGGTGAGCCTAATGCGACATAATTAGCCACCACGGCCAACTAGAGGATCGGTGAACTACCTGGAAGGTATGACCATGTGCCAGTCCACCAGAGCCAGCAGATAAGGCGTCAAATATCTTCTGGTGCAACAATACAGCGGAGAGAGGGACGTAACCTGCTCCAAGGGCCTTGCCAATGGTCTGAATATCTGGTCCACGAATACCCTCCTGCTCCCATGCATGCATGGTGCCTGTCTTGCCCATACCGCATATAATCTGTGCATTAATTTAACTAACGGGTCAGTGAATTTGCTTGCGAATGCTTACCTCGTCCAAGATCAATAGAACGCCATACTTATCGCAGATGGCCCTGATGAGTCTGAAATATCCCGGTACAGCGGGCAAGCAGCCCAGCGTGGTCCCGCTAACGGTTTCAGCGACAAAGCCAGCAACACGATCTGGGCCAACGCGCAAAATTTCATCCTCAAACTGGCCAGCAAGGCGTTGGGCAAAATTCTCGTCCGACTCGCTCTTACCCTTCATTCGGTAGGCGTAACATGGATCCAAAAAGGACACATTGGAAGACATGAAGTCTTTGTAAAACTCTCGGCGAGACTCATGGCCGGACACGCAAAGTGCGCCGATAGTATTGCCGTGATAGCTTTGTTTTCGTGCAATAAAGTGTGTCCGTTGAGGTTGTCCTCGCTCATGCCAGTACTGCACAGCTAGTTTGAGAGCTGCGTCCGTCGCTTCGCTACCAGAGTTGACGAATATGGCCTTTGATAAACCACCGGGTTTGTGTGACAATAGGATGTCCGCTAGTTCCTCCGTCGCGGCGTTGGTATACGGAGAACCCGAATAGACATAGGCGATGTTATTCTTGAGATGATTCGTGATGGCATCCGTGATCTCTGGTTGGGAGTGACCAAGGCATGATACTGATGGGCCGCAGCTTGCATCGATGACTTTCTTGCCACTCTCTAAGACGAGACTAATGCCGTCCCCTGAGACAATTTTGGCGGGTCTGTCGGAAAACGAGCGATGGAGAATGTGAGAACGAGAAACGAACTCGTCGGGGGTCATTTCGACGGCAAAAGAAGCTGGTGAGGTGGAGTAGCAAGCCCAGAGAAGACTTGTCTTGCTGCGAAGACCGCAGGTGATCTTATATTATGAACGCCTGGTATGGACTCCAAGAACGCACAGACGATATAGCACCCGTCGCCTTTGAAGCCGAGTGGGTTGATCACTTTATCGGGGTTGCCGTTCCCCGCACGACCGAGTCGGTTCGTGTCAAGTCAAGTTGGAGATATTCTGAACCCTGAAAAGGCCGCGGTGGACCCATCCAAGATAGGTCCATCGGGTTCCCCGCCTGTGACGCCGGGGAAGCCGATGCGCGAGCCCCACATATTAAAGTCTGCCTCCGACTTATTTGTTACATGAGGTTAGCTACTTACTGCAGACGCCTCTATCCTTCTAATTCCGAAGAAATTCTCAGAGCAGGTAAGCTAACCATGAATTGAGCCCAGAAATTGCCGTTCCAACACTGAACATGTTTAGACGCTGCACGCACGATGGACAAAGGCGATCATTCCACTGCTCCATACCGAGGCCCCAAACTCCCCAATGTGCCCGAAGACCTCGTGGTTCCCGGAGTCCTAGATCTAGATTGCGACGAGCGTCTCTGGGTCCCCCAAGCCAAAGATGTCTGGTTTCGGCCGCTTTGCTTCAATGTGTCTCACGGCTACTTTGTCAACATCCTTCGCGTGAGAAAGAGTGGCATTCTGTCACGCCATAGACACACTGGTCCGGTACATGCAACAGTTCTGAGAGGTCGTTGGCACTACCTTGAGCACGATTGGTGGGCTGAGGAAGGTGGATACGCCTTCGAACCTCCGGGCGACATTCACACTCTTGAAGTCCCGGACGGAGTGATGGAGATGGTGACTTTGTTCCATGTGACAGGCGCATATATCTATGTGGATGTTGATGGTCTTTCTCTAGGCATCGAGGATGTCTTCAGCAAGCTACAGGCGGCGAGGAAGCATTACGAGGAGGTGGGACTGGGTGCTAACTTTGCGGACCAGTTCGTGAGGTAAAAGATAACCAAGCCTAAGGAGAGGATCAATGTACATTTCAGCCCAAAGGGAAGAACAAATATCAAACTATAGGAGGATCAATATACATGGCCCGTAATCTTGACAGGAGAAGATTGATGATGCCCTCTTGCTGCACACCGTCCAGCCAGTGAACCCGCAAAGAGGCATCTACCTCCTTCCTCGCAGCCCTCAAGTGCCATAGTTTCTGTGGAACAAACAAGGCGATTTTAACATTGCGACACCCACGCGACACCCACGCGAGTCACTCGTAACCTGTGCCCATTTAAGTAGACTAAGTAGATTTTAACTATCTATAAGCCTTAGATGACGTTTTCTAACTTCCTTTCAAATACTAAGTATCACTTGGTATTAGTTGTGCCGGTTAGCGGGGCGCCCCCATTGGACCGGCCGCCAGCCGCGCCCTATACTATAAAATAACGATACAGGAATATTTCTATTCCGGAGCTATTCTCGACTCGGATTGGTAAGTATAGAGAAACAATTTAAACGTGGTGACACTAGTTTCGAGAAGTAATGTAATATCTAGACTGTAATGCTATTGTTTTCGAAGCTATTCACGTCTCCGCGTCGTTTAACCCAAAGGCCGGTGTCACGTACGGACCGCCGGGCTAGGGCAGAAGAGCCTCCACGAATGAGCGAAGCAATAATCGATTGAGAGACCTTGGACTGAAAAAGCCCCATGGTGGAAGCTTCTCTGGCATCAAACAAACTCATATGCGAGGGAGGAGTGACGATACACCTATGCTTCCCGTTGGGGCCAGCGATCAAGAATTTTCGACAAGGGGTGGTACGATCTCTCCCTGGCCTCGCTGGCGAATTACTAAGTGAAGATAGAAGACTAGCCTCACGCGTGCGGCCACTAACTTCGGCTTTCGCTGCCACATATCCGGCTTTTTTTAGATCGGGCGAAAGTCCGCTATCCCTATTTATGTTTGTCAGAATCATTGTCGACATGGAGAGTGATTATATTCTGTAGCAGCCCAAAGCTTGAAGGCCACTCTTTGGATCTTTTACTAGACCGCCGTATTAGCAGACATAAGAACCTTGGAAGACTTAGTTCTGCTATTGAGTTTTATTCCTCCCCCTCTAACCCCTCTCAATCTCCTCTATAACTCGATCATAGGCGCCCGATTTTCCTACACTAGTATACGCCCTATACGAATAACCTATAGCCTGGCTCCTCTTGCTACTAAGACAAGCCGAGAGTAGGCTCTCTTGACGCTCGGCCGATTTTACTATTTCGATATACTCTCCTTACTCCCTCTAGGTTTCTCGTACTTCCCTATCTAACGGCTGCCTATCTTAGCCGTGATACTGAGGTAGGTCAAAGGAGACGGGCATGGCTATAAGGAAGTCGGAGAATGCGATAAGCTCCTAGGGAACCGTCTATACTCCTTCCTAGTCGATGATTCTAGTTACATCGAAGCTATTCTCATCCACTATGATATTACTATGAAGAAAGTTATTATAGTCTAGAGGGAATGGCCCTTCGTTGCATAAGGATAGCCGGCTAGCTATCGCTTTGATCTACGATAGGACGCTCTTAATAATACCGATTATCCGTTCCGCCGGAATCGGACCTCTCTATATCATATATGTTACTATTTCTTTATCCCGCTTAAACTTTACGCTATCGGCCTACGCCTCAAAGAATACATTTGCTATATTAAACGGACCCCTAATTCCTAGTAAGGGACTATACTCGTATCTACCCTAACGGTTCTAGATAATCGTTCTAATTTTTAGGGGGTCGTAATAAAGTCAACTAAACCTATATAGTAAGGGGTAAGGTGAGTATCTAAGTACTAGAGCGAGCCTATAGGCTAGGATAGGGGACGAACATAAGACTATGCGACGGTGCGGTAGAAGTTTTGTCGGTACTCTCTAGGTATTACACCCTAATAGGCCTTACGGCGACTAAGGGCGTCTATAGCGATAATGCTAGGGAGTAGCTCTATTAGTATGAACGCGGCCCGCACCGGATTGCTCTTGTTAACTTCATACGTAAAAACTCGAGGCACTAGTAGGTCGTAATGCTCCTTAATGAATTGCATTATAGCAACTTCGGGTTTTAAGCTTTATGCTACTAACAAAAGGGGAGGTACTCCTTCTAATATGAACCCAGGCCGCCTAGCGAGTCTAGTCGGAAAATTCTAGCAACCGGAGAATATTGTTAAGCCCGCTCGTAACTTGGTCTAAGGCTATGCACTCTAAATGGCTAGCAAGACCTAAAGCAATCCGACATAGCTCATGCCATTAAGTTCGATAAAAACAATCGGCAGTTTGGTTATCACTATCATGTAGGAAACCCTAGACGGTACTTTAAGAGGTTGACTCAGTAGACATAACGACGGACTATTAAACAGAAGACAATCGATGTACTAGAGGTAGGTATCAAAATATACTTGGCCTTAAGTGGAGTAAGAGTGGAATCCAGTGGGATGTGATTTTCTTAAAATTTTACAGAAAGGGAGGGGGAAGGAAAGAGGGGATAAAGGCAACTAGAAAGAGAACTCGCGATGTGATTCATCGGCAGGTACCTACTTGTTACGTGTATACTGTATGACTATCCACGGGGTAAAATGACCTGCTAGCTATCTATCTTCTATTATGCTCATGTGTCGAAGACATCATCTCCCTCCGCCAGTGCACCGGTTCATCACTTCACCATGAGATTACCAGACTACTGCATGCGCGGCTGTACGTTGTGGGAGTTTTTTTTTTTAGGGTCATTCATTCTAGATTCTTCGCGCGACAAAAATATGTCACAAACCCAACAGACGCCTGACGATCTTATTTAATGGCTTCGATAATTCCTTCACCACTGACGGGGGGTTGGTGAAAGACAATGTTCGTCAACCCAACTGATCCAAGGAGGTCTCGCCACTGCTTCTGGGAGCGCTCAAAGGCGGCAACTTGTACCATCATCATGATGCTCATGCAAGCCGAGGGCAGGTCACAATCGGTGTCGGGGAGAACCTGTTCATGAATGATCAATCTGGAGTATCCAGGTTCCATGGCATCCACAAGATGGGACAGAATGGACCGGCACTGCTCATCCGACCAGTCGTGGAGAATCCAGTGCATAAAATATGTCCGGGCACCTGTGAGCAATGATCAGTCTATGTACGCTCATTCGAAATGGAGGATCCTGACCCTTGACTGGCTGGGCGGTGAAGAAATTGTGGGTTCTCAGCTCAACGCCGACGGGGGGAACCTCAATGGTCGAGATGACCTGCGGCAGATCCTGGAGAATCAACCGCCCAGGGGCAGTGGGGAATTTCTCCTTGAAATGTCGCGCATAATGGCCCTCGCCGCCGCCGACGTCGACGAGGAGGACGTTGTCGGAAGATGCAGCATTGAAGCCCTCGATGACGTGCTGCTGGATGTCGAACCAGTCGACCCAGTTGGGAGTGGCTTTCTGCTTTAATGTCATCCACTGCTGGAAGTCCCTGGCCAGATCGGGATTGTGCCCGAGCCACTCGAAGTAGCTGAGTTCAGTAGTGAAGCCCAGTTGGAACGGGGTGTCTTTAGCAGAAGATGGGAACTGATTGTTATTCTGGCGGAAGAATTCTGGCGCCTTGGCGGTACAAAGATTTCCGATGTCGAAGCTGTTGCTTCTTCAGTATGGATTAACCATAGACTGAGCGGCCTTGATCAACCTACCAAGCTCGTGTCGTTGCTTCGATGGTGGAATCTGCCATGACCGTGGTCAGAGCGGAAGGAATAAATGTCTGTGCATCCTGTTGTTTGATATATCCTACAGCGGAAAGGAGCCGGATGATCTGGTCTTCAAGGAGGCTTTGTGTTAGCACGGAGTGGGTTCATTTTGCGCTGCTTGAGATACGTCGGGAGTCTGAGACAGTGATTGATTGATGCTTGTCCTCCAGTAGGACACACTCTCCGTCTATCCATTCTTCCGCCAGTGTGGACACTATAGCAGGGATCTTAACCCTATCAGAGGGAACTCACCAACAAGAATGGGGCTGGATCCTGATATCTCGGCAATCGTTTGCGAAGTCACCCCTTCTGGGCTCCGGCTAACCTGAGCGAATATACCTAGCTGGACACCCATGCGAATGGCCATGAGAATGGGAGGGTTCTACCAACTTAGCCTTCTGTTTGGAGGTAATTCCGGGACCCATTGCACTGTCACCGGATGTCGAGAGACGTACCATGACCACATCCTGAAGGACCCGTTCAATTGGCGACTGCAAGGCTGCCAACAACCCCTGAGTAGCAGCCAATGCCTCGAGACGCGTTTTCTCATCGAGAGCATGCCCCGGTAGGCCGCCAGCCAAAGCGGAGATTTGCGCTGGAAGAGAGGCGTCCTTGTCTCGAGTCATCGTGACGGTGCTTGGGTCGCGGATTCGACCGTCTAGGATGCGAACAAAGAATACCCAGTGCCCGGGCGTCACGGCCTTCACTTCAATAATATGGAAGACCTTTCGGTCTTCTAGGCAAAGAGACGCGGGGTGGCTGCAGCGGAAACCCCGAGCACATTATGTTGGCCCCACTGGAGACCGTGGAAAGAGGGGCCAGTTTGGTTTGATTGGCCCACTTACGATACCCATCCGAGGCGCCGGGCCTGCTAGCGAGGTCTTTTGGCCCGAAGGCAAGTCGTTCAGGATTCGATTTCGTATGTGGTTAGCGCACATTCACAAGCAGAGTTTTTGGTTCTCATTCCCAAACCCGCCCTAGGAATTATGGGGCGACGGGCAGCATATGCGGCCATTCTTCAACTAGGAGCCGGTGCGCCCTGTCAAATGTGCCGTCGATTTGTGGGGCGGGTGTGCGATGTAGATCCACCGATCGGGTCGCAGGGCTGCAACGGCGACGAAGGAGTCATTGCCTACAACTTACAGCGCGTAGCATACGGATGTCAAAGTGTATTGTCGCCGAGATTCTGGGATTGGCAAGTCAGGTAGTCGATCGAGATCCAATCTTCCGTGCGACTAGATCGTTTCCCTGGGATTTCATAGGATGGAAGGACGTAGATCTGGACCGAGAACTGCGTCCACCTGCTCAGCCGGTTCGGTTGACCCATCAGCGATGTGGTTGATGATCGTCGTCGATTTCATCTGGTGTGTATCGACTCCGTCAACAGTGTGGTCTCATCGTGGCGCCCCATTACGTTGTTCCCTTCCTGGGATCCGGTGGGGCGATCGGTTCATCCAGCGATAAAGGGGGCCACTTTTCACCCCAGGCGGATCTGCTCCACACCGATGGTCAATCACTTGGGAACGCTCAGCGCCCATTTTGCATTCGCAACGTCAACTTGAAGTCCGGCGAGCGCGATAATGAATGGAAGCAATTCGGTAGCATTCTGCGGCCAGCAATTGGTTGGCGTGTCAATTGCAATCGCCGTCGTCCAGATTCTGATTGTCGCCCTCCGCTTCTACACGCGGCACATGCAGCGCCTGAGATACGGCGCCGATGACTACTTGATCATCCCGGCACTGGTAAGGATGACTATGAATGGGCGCAGACGGAGAGGAGCAGAAGAGAAACTCACGTCAAAACAGTTGGCCAGCTTAGGACAATCCGCGCTCTATACGTACCGTATGCCGAAACCGCACTCTCTCTTCTGACTCACGGATTCACAAGTACTGACAGAGTGAATAGTGGTCAAACGTGGCGCAATCGGGTATCATCTCAAATACGTCGAGAGAAATCCCGAGAGAATGGTCATCCTCGGGAAGGTCTGTCGCATTGTCTGTGCTTGGGGCGGATTGGAAAGTTCTGACCCGTCGTCTCCAGGGCCTCTATGCCAATGAAATCCTCGATTTTCCTTTCACCGTGACTCCGGCCAAGATTTCCATTCTACTCTTCTACATCCGTATCTTCGACGTTCCCAGGTTCCGCATCCTAGCCTCGATTGTTGGGGCGATCGTGCTTTGCCACGGAATTGGGGTCTTGTTCGCGGCGATATTCCAGTGCAAGCCCATCGCATACACGTGGGACATGGCAATACCTGGAGGATCTTGCTTCGATCAAGAGGCCTTCTATCGCTACGTCTCTCCACCTAACATCTTAACCGATATTTTGATTTTGATCATGCCGCTGCCTTACGTGTGGAAGCTGCACACCCGAATAGGACAGAAGATGGCGCTCACTGGTGTCTTCCTGCTGGGCAGTCTGTAAGTGATTCACTCTGTGGCACGATGACGATAATGATGATGATGCCATGGGGAATCTAATATAGTCGCTAGGGGCACCGTGGCGAGTGTTCTTCGTATGACCATCTTCTTCCAGGAAAGCGCGATGACAGACCCGACCTGTATGTTTAACATCCATTAGAACGCAGACGGGTAGGCAACTCTAACACGCTACAGGGACATCTGTCAAGCTTGGCATCTGGACCATTCTGGAAGGCGGGGTCATCATTATTGCTGCCTGTCTCCCTGCCATCTGGCCCCTGTTTTCCAAGATGGTGCCCCGGAGACTACTCACCAACTCGTCGTCGAAACAGCTGCCACGGCATCAATACAACGCGACACCACGCACCCCGAAAGGGAGCAGCGGCTTTTCACGACTCGGGGATAGTACGGAAGGCTCCAAATGGCCCTTAAATCAGAGGTTGTCTCACGAGGTCGATTCCGATCGGCACACAGAAGAGATTTCGCTGGATGGAGTGTCGCGAGTCCACGAAGCATGATTCACCTTAACGTATAACGTATTCGGTAAGCGAGTGGGTCAGGCCAAAACACCATAGTAAATGCGATATTTCACATCTCAATATCTCAACAACAATAACATAATATATATATAGAGCGTGGCTTAGTCCTAGGAGAAGCTTAGCATAGTAATATACGATATAGCCGGCTAGCCTACCCCATGGGGGTGATTAATACGGGCCCCAGTAGAATCAGGGTTTATTTCTTAATTATAGGTGAAAAAAGTGGGTCCGACCCCAGTTGAATCATCTACTAACCCAGGGTAGAATCAGTGATACTCGTCTAATAGACATAATATTACAGAATATTGTAGAAGAGGAACTTATCTATATACAGTTCTTTTTTCAGAACATTTCAGTTTGTTTTAGAAGTAGTTACAGGGATCTAAACGAGTCAAGTTATTTTGATAGGGTACGCTAGGGTCGCGCCCGCCCAGCATTAGTATACAATCACATCAACTTCTCACGTTCAGAATTCGCTAGGAGTAGGTAAGATTTTCAGGGGGCTTTTCAGGGGTTTAGATATACTGATAAGTTTCATTTAATCGCAGTCATAGCAGTTTTAGATCTCAGCTCAATTCAACCACAGCCAGCCAGATATACAATAGTCCAACTTATATATTTACATAGGCTCCATGGCCACTATCCCCCCCGCCGACCGGTTTTTCATCCGAACCACAGGGTTTCCAGTCATCATATGCCGTCGATGCGAATATGCTGTGCGTCCAAAGCAGGTGATCACTCATTTAACTAGTACATAGCATCGAATTCCCGTCGCTATTGCCCGCTAGGTCGCGAAGGCCGTCGAAGAATGGGATGACATCCATAAGAATCCCCACGAGCTTTGGTATCCCACATAGATCAGTAAGCTAATTAAGGGATTACACATTTATCGCGATGGTCTTTTATGCAAGAGAGGCACCTATGGCTATATATGTCGCAGTATGCTAAGCTTAAAGAAGCACTAGCGCAGTAAGCATCATTAGTCTACACACGATCGTATTAGTCAACCGCGCCCATTCGAGTTCATAGCTAGCCAGGAAGCCATAAATATGGCTACAGAGCGTGTTATATGCCAGCGATTATTCACCTAGGGCTTTGGATCGCATTATATTCACGTCCGCGAGCCCGGCCCAGATTATGAACCAGCGCCGTCACCGCTACGAGCCGAATTGGTCGATGAGCTAATCTAGCAGCTTAAACAGACATACGTCGATTCGCAGGCAAGCGACGACCATACGATCCAGGCGGGCCATCTCGATAAGGCGAACGCATGGCTACGACGGACGCAGTGGGCCACGTATTTGCAAGGTGCGTACTAATCTATGCATCGATCTATGTATCGATAGTTTACTCGTCATAGAGAGACCCGGCCCTAGCGCACCTACTTTAGAACCTAGGTTTTAAGGGGAGAGCTTAAAACCCAGGTTCTAAGGTAGGGGGGCGCATCCAGCTTCGGTAGTTGATGGATGTTGACTCACTCGTCTAGTAGGCATTTCACCCCGCGACATACTAAAATCCGTCGAACCGCCCGACGATAACGCCTAGGGCCCAGCAGGGGCTATGCGCGCTATCTAGGAAGCTATGGACGGTATGGCGCGGATTAGCTAGCGCATCACTAAGCAGACCGGCCATTTGATCCGTATCGAGGCGGCGCGTACGGAGAAAGACCGGAGCCCGTACCAGCCGTTGCAGGCGTATATAGATAAGGAGAAGATCTAGCGCCACGTCGAACCATAGCAGCAGGTGTTAATGTTTTTCGCCCGGACCCAGGTCGACCACGACTAGCAGAGCCCCCGGTATCGATTCACGCCCCGGCAGCGACGGGCATAGCAGGCATTGTAGCGATATGCTTAGGACACGCGTGGCAGTCCGGATCCCATAGACATAGAGACCTAGGGTGATCCCATAGACGGCAAGTATTAGATGACTACGATCCAGGCGGCATACATAGATTTTTGCATTAAACTATTGAACCAGCGCATTAGCGTAGAGGAGTACAAGTACGCGTTGGTATACGCATTAGCTATACTTAGTCGGGGCCGCGATCGATAGCGGGACGCTAAGAGTTATCCCCCGATTTTGTCTAAGATAATCAAGATCAGTCGGTTTATGATTTTGCACAAAGCGTTGCGATTAGACCCGCATGCAGAGCAGATTTTGGAGTATATGCGTGACCGCCATAAAGTTAGGGCGTGGTCGATCGAGAGCCCCATAGAGGATGCTGAATATACGTACGCCGGCCAAGACGAGGGGTATAAGAGTGATAGCCCACGTAGGACGCCAACGCCAGCTAGTAGTCTAGCTAGCAGCGCAGCGAGTAGTCTAGGGTTTGAACCCATCCATCGCCCACCCGAACCTATGCAATTCAGCCAGCAGCAGCGACGAAAGGTGCGGCCGTTCCGGGAGTGGTTACGATTACTAACCGACACATTCATAGTCCGCGGTACGCATAGTCCAATGCAGTGGATGCTCGATTTGCACACATACGGTTTACGCATCCATTACAGTAGCACGGCCGCTAGCCACGTGAGCTAGTTAGGTAAGGACGAGTTACTATACAAGGAAGTCCATTTTACGATAGGCGATTTCTAGGGCTTTGTCCATAGGCTCGTTAGCTCCATACGCCAGTTAATACACTAGGAGCTATTGATATGCGAGGCCGCTAGCGCACCTACGATCCTATGGGACTAGGTCATAGACGACCCCACGCAGCCCAAGCCCGGGTGGTGTTTTTTAGACGACAGTCGCACACAGTGGCCCATCCAGGGATCACAGTGGCTAATAGGACGGATCCAGAGCGAGCCACGATTACAGCAGCGGTTCGTCGAGGCCGGTAAGCGTCGATTCCGCATGCGGGCCATCGAGCGATACATGCAGAGCGTAGTTCAGTTCCAGGAGAAGCTCAGCGTACTAGTCCATGTTACCGCCGGCCAGCCCGGACGCGCACCAGAGTTGTTGAGTATCCGCCATCGCAACACCGATAGGGGGCACCGCAATATATTCGTGGAAGATGGGCTCATCGTATTCGCCACCAAGTACCACAAGGGGTTTTACGCGAGCAACGACGCTAAGATCATCCATCGATATTTGCTGCGCGCTGTTGGGGAGCTCGTGGTGTGGTATTTGTGGTTAGTATTACCATTCGTCGAACGATTGCAGGCGTGGCAGCAGCATGTGCAGGGCATCAGTCGCGAGACCATCCAGGCCATCCAATCCCGCGGATCATACATCTACCCCATGGGGGTGATTGAAACGTACTACGGCGGAATCAGGGCTTTGGTCTTCACTATAGGAGGGAAAAGTGGGGCCATGAGTACGGCGGAATCGTCTTTAGGGGTTTTTCAAAAGTAAAGCGCAATCACGATTACGAGGTAGATGAAACCCAAAATTTAGTATGTTATAGAGGGACAATTAATTCTACACGATTTCAATTTTGGACTAAAACCCGGATCTAAATAGGTGGTTACAGGGATGTGAAGTGATCAAGTTATTTTGATAGGGTACGCTCAACGTAGCGCCCCGACTAGCATCACTATACAACAGCAGCGATTCATCGCCTTTAGAATTAGTCAGAAGCAGCTACAATTTTCAGGGGGGGATCCAGGGGCTCATATTAGATTACGATCTCAATTTCATTGCGATCGCAGTAGTTTACGTTGTCAACTACTACTAGTGTACATCGTACGATCTAAGAGATATATATTCCACTTTTACAATGACGACTATTCGCACCGCCGACCAGCTATTTATCCGTGCAACGCAGTTTCCTATTATTATATGCCGTCAATGCGAGCATGCCGTACGTCCAAAACAGGTACTTTACCATTTGACCCATAGTCAGCATCGAATCGCTATTATAGCCGCTCGCGACGTCGCCCAAGCGATTAAGGGTTGGGACGACATCGAAGAGGATCCTGATGCGCTTTGCTATCCCACCTAGATCAATCAGCCCATCGAGGGCTTACGTACCTATGACGACGGTATTTCGTGCACACGAGGGCAATGTGGCTATGTATGTCGCAATATGAAGAGCTTAAAGAAGCACTGGCGTAGTGAGCATGATTAGTCCGCATACAGCCATATTGGGCAACCAAGCCCATCCGAACTCCAAGCGGGCCAGGAAGCTATCGCTACAGCTAGCGAGCGCGTCGTATGCCAGCGACTATTTGCCCGCGGGTTTGGCTCGCACTATATGTATGTCCGCCAGCCCGGGCCAGAGCATAAACTAGCGCCGCCGCCGCCACGCGCCAAATTGGTCGACGAGCTTATACAGCAGCTCGAACAGACATACGTGGAGTCGCAGGCGAGCGACGACCATACGATCCAGGCGGGCCATCTCGACGAGGCGAACCCGTGGCTACGACGGACGCAGTGGGCCACGTATTTACAAGGTGCGTACTAATCTATACATCGATAGTTTACTCGTCATAGAGAGACCCGGCCCCAGCGCACCCACTTTAGAACCCAGGTTTTAAGGGGAGAGCTTAAAACCCAGGTTCTAAGGTAGGGGGGCGCATCTAGCTTCGGTAGTTGATAGATGTTGACTCACTCGTCTAGTAGGCATTTCACCCCGCGACATACTACAATCCGTCGAACCGCCCAACTATGACGCCTAGGGGCCGGAAGGGGCTATGCGCGCCATCTAGGAAGCCATAGACGGTATAGCGCGGATCAGCCAGCGCATCACTAAGCAGACCAGCCATTTGATCCGTATCGAGGCGGCGCGTACGGAGAAAGACCGGAGCCTATACTAGCCGTTGTAGGCGTATATAGATGAGGAGAAGATCTAGCGCCACGTCGAACCATAGTAGCAGGTATTAATGTTTTTCGCCCAGACCTAGGTCGACCACGACTAGCAGAGCCCCTAGTATCGATTCACGCCCCGGCAGCGACGGGCATAGCAGGCATTATGGCGATATGCTCAGGACACGCGTGGCAGTCCGGATCCTATAGACACGGAGACCCAGGGTGATCCCATAGACGACAAGTATCAGATGACTACGATCTAGGCGGCATGCATAGATTTTTGCATTAAACTATTAAACTAGCGCATTAGCGTAGAGGAGTACGAGTGCGCGTTAGTATGCGCATTAGCCGTGCTTAGTCAGGGCCGCGATCGATAGCGGGACGCTAAGAGTTATCCCCCGATTTTGTCTAAGATGATTAAGATCAGTCGGTTTATGATTTTGCATAAAGCGTTGCGATTAGACCCGTATACAGAGCAGATTTTGGAGTATATGCGTGACCGCCATAAAGTTAGGGCGTGGTCGATCGAGAGCCCCATAGAGGATGCTAAATATACGTACGCCGGCCAAGACGAGGGGTATAAGAGTGATAGCCCACGTAGGACGCCAACGCCAGCTAGTAGTCTAGCTAGCAGCGCAGCGAGTAGTCTAGGGTTTGAACCCATCCATCGCCCACCCGAACCTATGCAATTCAGCTAGTAGTAGCGACGAAAGGTGCAGCCGTTCCGGGAGTGGTTACGATTATTGACCGATACATTCATAGTCCGCGGTACGCATAGTCCAATGCAGTAGATGCTCGATTTGCGTATATACGGTTTACGCATCCATTATAGTAGCACGGCCGCTAGCCATGTGAGCTAGTTAGGTGAGGACGAGTTACTATACAAGGAAGTTCATTTTACGATAGGCGATTTCTAGGGCTTTGTCTATGGGCTAGTTAGCTCTATACGCTAGTTAATGCACTAGAAGCTATTAATGTACGAGGCCGCTAGCGCACCTACGATCCTATAGGACTAGGTCATAGACGACCCCACGCAGCCCAAGCCCGGGTAGTGTTTTTTGGACGACAGTCGCACATAGTGGCCCGTCTAGGGATCATAGTGGCTGATAGGACAGATCCAGAGCGAGCCACGATTATAGTAGCGGTTCGTCGAGGCTGGGGAGCGTCGATTCCGCATGCGGGCCATCGAGCGATATATGCAGAGCGTAGTTCAGTTCCGGGAGAAGCTTAGCGTACTAGTCCATGTTACCGCCGGCCAGCCCGGACGCGCACTAGAGTTGTTAAGTATCCGCTATCGCAACACCGATAGGGGGCACCGCAATATATTCGTAGAAGATGGGCTCATCGTATTCGCCACCAAGTACCACAAGGGGTTTTACGCGAGCAACGACGCTAAGATCATCCATCGATATTTGCCGCGCGCTGTTGGGGAGCTCGTGGTGTGGTATTTGTGGTTAGTATTACTATTCGTCGAACGATTGCAGGCGTGGCAGCAGCATGTGCAGGGCATCAGTCGCGAGACCATCCAGGCCATCCAATCCCGCGGATCATACATCTGGGGCCCCGACCCACACAATGGACGCGAGTAGACGTCAGAACGATTCTGGCAGGCATTAAAACGGGAGACGGCCATCGGCTTAAACGGGTATACATTGAACTTGCCCGCGTACCGGAATATCGCCATTGGGATTAGCCGTCGGTATTTACGGCTATCAACTGCATTCCCTAATAACGTACAGGATGACTAGGGTGCGGAAGGGCTAGCTAGGGACGAAGACTATGAATAGGGGATGGAACACGACCAGTTCATGGGCCATATTGCGGATTTATAGGCGGCGCATTCATCGCATATGGCGGGGATGATTTACGGCCGTGAGATCATAGAGCAGGCTAGGACGACGGCGTACCGACGGGAGATGTTTCGATTGTCTAGCACGGATTGGCATCGGTTTTTGGGGTTCGAGAGCGCTAAGGATGCATTAGGGCGGGTGCTTAGGAAGCGTAAGGCTGGGCCGTAGGAGAGCGAGGCAGATGAGCGGCGGCGGCAGCGGCATTAGTAGCTCTAGCAGACGAACATGACGGAGGCGTTGTAGCGGATGACCAACGACGACTAGTGCTAGTTCCGTGGGGTGCAAGCGCTAGCGATCCAGGCGATCTAGCACGGTATCAGCCCCGTGGTTGCCGTTATGCCCACCGGCGGAGGGAAGAGCATGTTATTCATATTACCCGCGTACATCGGTGGCGGCGTGACGGTGGTCGTCGTACCGCTCATCGCATTACGCGGCGATTTATAGCGACGGTACGTCTAGGCGGGCATTTCGTGCGTCGAATAGGAGAGCTAGCGGCCCCCTGACGAAGCGGCCATCGTATTAGTAACGCCCGAGTCCGCGTTGAGTGAGGATTTCATCACGTTTTTGAATCGACAGTAGGTATGTCCCATCACTATGAAGGAGAGATCCGCCCCCCGCGCGCCCTATATTATAACCTAGGTTTTAAGAGGGCAGCTTAAAACCCAGGTTATAAGGCAGGGCGCATACGACGAGCCACCCCGTGCGCACACCCATTTAGAACCGGGGTTTTAAGAGCATTGTTAGAACCCCAGTTTTAAGAGGGTGCGCCTAGGGCGTGGGTTGTTATCCCAAGGCCGTAGGATCCATACTGACATCCGTGATAGGTCATGAAACGGTTAGACCGCATTATGATCGATGAATGTCACGTCGTGTTAAACGAGCAGCGCGATTTCCGGCCCATAATGTAGTAGCTCGGGCGTTTAATGATCGCACGGACCCAGATCGTTTTGTTGACGGCGACATTGCCGCCTAGCTTGGAGGACCGATTGTGGCGGCGGATACGGTGGTCGCGAGAGTAGGTCAGCGTTTTCCGAGGCCGGACCAGCCGGACCAACGTGGCATACCGGATCTAGCGGCCCATGGTCGAGGATGGATTCGAGGGGCCCCATCGATGGATCCAGATAGACCGCGTGGCGTCGTTCATCTAGGACCGCATCCGACAATCTAGGGGTGGGCGGACGATTGTATACGCGCACATCGTGGAGCATATGACGATAATGGCCGACATGCTTGGGTGTGAGGCGTATTACCATCAGCAGCTTAACAAGGCTAGGGTGTTAGAACGATTCCGCCGCCAGCCCTAGGGCGTGATTGTGGCCACCCGTGCATTAGGGATGGGGGTAGATATCCCAGACATTCGCAGCATCATACATTTAGGGCGGCCGCGGACATTGCTTGATTACGCACAGGAGAGCGGGCGTACGGGTCGGGATGGGTAGGCCAGTGAAGCGATTATCATCCAGCCTAAGGGGATGGATACACCACCCCCATGGATGCAGGAGACGCCGTCGGCGGAGCAGTAGCGCGTAGATGCGTATATGGCCGACGGTCGATATCGACGGGTGATTTTGGATAGGTATTTGGATAGTATGATCGATAGATACTAGCGAAAGCATTGTGGGGATCAGCAGCGTGGAATCATTGCCCGTGAGGCAGCGTGCGATGCATGCGAGCCCGATTGGCAGGCGATAGAAACCGACGGTGTTAGTGATAGAGATAGTGAGGATGCCCGCGTCCCGCTAGTCGCCGGGGTACACCATCATCCGGTTCCCAACGCGGTTCGGGTTCACAATCGGGGTAGCGTGGTTAGGGTTACCTATAGTGGGGATTTGGCCAGTCCGGGCATGATTGCCAGGCATTTGGCGGTTGAGGGCATCTAGCATACCCGGCAGGCCAGCGGGAGCCCCAGTCGCAGCAGGCGGGCCAGCAGCGTTGATTCCGAGAGCTTGCAGTCCTAGGCACCGCGAGCCAGCCCCAGCCCATCGAGGATGGCCCCCGCCACGGAAACCACACGTCTAGGGCCAGCCATTCCATTCAGTATCCGGCAACAGTTCCAGCAGCAGGAGATCGATCGAGCCCATATGTCGGAGTAGCGTCGGCGGGACCAGCAGCAGGAAGTGACCGATGAGGAGTTTTTAATACAGCAGGCGCGCGAGTAGCAGGACCGTTGTTGGATTTGTGCGCAGGAGGGTCGCGAGTCCGACCACGAGTTATATTTTTGCAAGGCGGAGAGCAGCCAGGATGCACGGAGTTAGATGCTCCAGGTACGGCACCAGGTTCGTTACACGGCGTTCACCAGTTGTTTCCGATGTGGGATGCCACAGACATTATGTTTTGGGTGGAAGCCAGACCGTGGGCCATATGCGCATCGTGGATTATTATATGCCATAGTTGGTATGATGTTGTTTGGTAGACCGAAGCGGGGGTATATCCAACAATTATAGGCGCAGCGGTTAGGCGATCAGGGGGTGGATGCACAGGATGAGAAGCAGGTTGTTCAATTTTTAGGGCAGCGTAGTGAGGATAGCGGGCGGGGTAGGCATACTGAGTTAGTGAGTGTGTTCATATGGTTACGGCGGATATATAGTAGCATAGGGAGGTAGGTAGTTTAGTTTATATGATTTTATGAATTTTTTAGGTATTTTGATTTTAGTATAGTAGATATAGTAGATATATTAGGGTTTTAGGGCTTAGGGCTTAGGGTTTAGGGCTTAGGGTTTTA